>NC_142803.1:40418092-40718092 GCF_049724085.1 Artemia sp. Qi Xiang Cuo
CGACACCGTCTGAAATACCTGAAAATCTGTTATGCGAGGAACAGATTATTCTTATGAAAAAGGAGAAGGTTTTATTTGGGTAACCAATAACCATGAAAATGATACAATTACAATTTGAAAGGGGACGTGTTTAGTTCAAATCCAGGTTTTAACGGAGAATGATTTAAATAGATGGGAAAATTCTAAAAGAAACTTAGTTAACGGTATAAAAACTTCAAATAACAAATATCCTTTAACTAAATCGCAATTTTTAAAAAAATTTAATATGGATCATATTACGGACTTGGAACTTAAGAAAAAATTATGCGAATTATTATGGAATTTTAAGGATGTATTCTCTGCATCTGAATATGACATCGGGATAATACATTTTTACGAACATTCATTTTTAACGACTGGTAATCCCGTAGCACAACAGCCATATCGTGTGCCACATAAGAACAAAGAGTGTTTAAAAAATAAAATCCATGAAGTAGAAAAAAAAACGAAATTATACGCCAAATTATAAGTCCGTATGGCGCACCAGTGATCCGAGCATCAAAAAAAAATGGTGATATTAGACTCTTAGTAGACTATAGAGGCCTCAACAAACAAGTAGTTAGCGATAAATTTCCTCTACCAAGAATAGATGAAATTCTTGACTCAATTTCAAGCAAAAACAAAATTTTTACTTCTTTGGACCTTAACCAAGGCTACCACCAAGTGAAACTAGCCGAAAAGGATGTCCACAAAACTGCATTTTCAGCATCTGAATGTGGTTCATATGAATACTTAGGAGTACCATTTGGACTGAAAACAAGTTCAAGCGCGCTATGTAGACCCCTATTGCACCTGTTAAGAGGATTAAAGAATATAATTCATTTCGTCGACGATGTCATATGCGTGGGACAAAATGCTGAACAACACTTAGCAACGTTAGCTAAGGTGTTTAAGAAGTTCAGGCAAGGCAATTTAAAATGCCGGCCCGAGAAAGTAAATTTATTTAAACCTAAAATTAAATTTTTAGGAGTAGTAGTAACCCAGGGAGAGATATCCCCAGACCCTGATAAAATAAAATTTGTTGAAAACCTCAAGCCCCCCAGAACTATGAAAGAATTAAGGGGAGTTTTAGGCCTTACTGGCTACTTTAGAAAATTCGTACGCAATTACGCCCAAATTGCGAAACCCCTCACGGAATTAACTAAAGGGAACTCCCATAATGTTACCTGGTCCCAGGAAGCTCAAACGTCCCTAGACCATCTCGAAAAGTCACTCACTTCTGAACCAATATTATCACTCCCTGATTTCGAAAACGGAAGATTTGTGGTTACAACGGATGCTAGTTCAAAAGGCATTGGCGCAATTATTTCACAAATAATCCCGGTAGAAAACCCTAATTCTCTACAGGAAACGCCTGAACAAAATCAAATCGAAAAAGCTATATGCTATTCGAGTAAAACCTTATCAAAAGGTTAAAGTAGCTATTCCGCCACAAATTTAGAATCATTATCTATTATCCACCACCTGGACAAATTTAGACATTATTTAATTGGTAAAAAAATTTATACTACGATCAGACCATAAAAGCTTGCAGTACCTGCGCACATTTAAAAACCCCACGGGCATTCTAGCTATATGGATTATAAAAATCCAAGGCCTAGATTACGAATTTGAACATTTAAAGGGAAAACAAAACGCAGCTTGCGACTTTTTAAGTAGATACCCAGAAAATCTTCCATCGGAAGCTGAAGAAAATGAAGTTAACGCCATAATTGCTAAGAACAAACATGGATGTAAGAAAAACAAAGTCAAAGACGCAGTAAAAGAAAATAAAATTAACTATTTTCCCTTGTCTTTGGAAAATATAAAAAGAAAGCAAAAAAAGGGCGAAATTTGTGTAGCACTAATTGATTACTTTGTGAATGATGATGCGTTACCGGACAAATTCAAAACTCTTAGAACTGAGACAGATAATTTTTACTATGATCTTGATGAAGAAATACTATGTAGAATCGTGACTGCTGAGACAAACAGAAACCAAACTTCAATAATACCTGTATTAACACAAAACTTGATGGGGTCTGCATTTGAATATTTTAATTCAGAGACAGTTGGACATTTAGGAGTTGTGAAAACGTTCCATAAGTTAAAACAATATTTTTACGTACAATCTGCACTGACAAAACTTAAAGAATTTGTAATTACATGCGAAGTATGTAACTTGAGAAAAATCCCCTCAGCTTATCCAAATCCTCCAATGGGAAGGATCCCGGTAGCAAAGCACCCCTGCGATATTATCTCATTTGACCTATACGGTAAAAGTGGACGCCCATCTGTTTCTATCAGAAGTCATAATTGCATTATTTCAACTAAAGATCTTTTTCCCAAATTTAACTTTGCAAAAGCATTAAAAAATCTAGGTGCTTATGCCACAAGTAAGGCATTAGCAATATTATTTTTACAATTTGGCATTCCTAATAAAATATTGAGTGACAACGGGAGCAGTTTTGTTTCGAAAGTGACAAAAGACTTGATGAGTTTTCTTAATATAGTGAAAATGGTGACAGCTCCGTACCACCCACAAGCTAATGGTAAAATAGAAAACTGGCATTAAATATTTTCGAACTTTTTAAGTATTTATACAAAAGACAACAGGAACGACTGGGATAAATTCTTACCTTATTTAACTAACGTAATCAATACTGCTTATTCCGAAACAACCAAAGACAATCCATTTTATTTTCTTTTTGGTCGTGATTTTAGAATCCCGTATAATGAGATTATTGAATCTCAGCAGTGTTATCATAGCTCAGAAGATTACAAACAAGCATTCATAAATAGGATGAGGAAAACTTATAAAATAGTTAGGCAAGAGTTGGAAAAATGTAAAATAAACCAAGAGCTAAGAAACCAACCCAAAGTCAAGGGGAGTATAAGTTTCAAAGTACGAGACTTCGTTTACCTAAGGAACGAAGCAAAAACGGAAGGCAAAAAAATTTTCCAACAAAAATTCTGGACTGTACAGAATAGTCAAAAAGTACGATAACGAATATACTTTTAAAATGGAAAACCCCCATAGTGGAAGAACTTACAAGGCGCATGTTAGCCAAATAAAAAGAGCCAAATTTCCAGAGAGATGGGTATCACATCCCTCTTCTACTGATTCGTCAGATGCAGAAAACAAGCCCCCTAGGTCAAGATTGACAGAGCTAAAATCCTTTAAGTTAAAGCAAGTCTATTTCGAGAATGACAGGGATCTGGAAAACTTTGAATAATTTTTAGCTATGAAAAATTTAGTTATTCCAGAGAAAAAAATCACTAATAACAATAAGAATAAAAACGCCAAAAAGTCCAAAAAGTTATTCATCAGCGAGCGCAGGAGATTTAGATTATACAATATTTCCAAAAACCCAATTTTTCCCCGATAGAATTTCGACCCCATGTCCCCCCAAAAGATTTCCAGACGATATGGTTTTCCCTGCAACACCGATAGAAAGGCCCCTGTCTTTCGAGGAAGAATTAAACAGAGCTGTAGAAACACCCGGTATTACTGTAAAGAAAACTCCTCCCAAAAATTTAACTAAAACAAACCTACGAGAGGCTATGGATTTCATAAATTTTCCCATAAAAATGAATCAAAGTAAATTGCCCGGGAATAAAACTCCAAAGGATGACCAGCAAGGTCAATATCATGATATAACTGTGTCCAAGGTCAAACCTAAACAGTGGACTTCATGGAGGGAAACCCTAGTGCAAAAAATGCCCCATCCCCCTGAGGACATGGCCTTCCAACAATGGAGGAACCCCGAAAAAACTATTGATTCCTCCCAAAGCTCTCAAGAATCTTTCAAATCTCCCGAAGTGAAAACTCAAGACGAGGACGTAGGGAATAAACCTTCTACTTCAAGAGGAGTAGAAATTTACGAAGGAAGGGCAGGTGATACGTCAAAAAGTGCCACCTCTAAAAGTTCTAATCCGGATTCGTGGGAAACTAGTTCCGAAGAGTCTGACGTCGAATCAGACCATATAGTAGTTAAAGAAATAGGAAAATCAAGACCGACCTCAGCAGCCGCACACGGGAAACAAACGAAATTAAAAGGGCAAGAATTTTTGAAAAAACAATACAAAAAGTTTGATCTTATTTCGTTATAAAAACCAAAAAATAAAAAACCGCGAGAAACAGAGGAGAAAATAACGACAGTCAGGTAGAACGGTTAAAAAACCTGACAAATGGAAATATCCCTAATTAATGTAAAGACAAATTTCAAAGATAATAAATTTAACACCATAATAAATTTAAAAGTGTGCAATTAAATTTAACAATTCAATATTAATGAAAAACAAAAAATAATACGAGTGAGGTCCCGTGTGGCACATTCTGCCTACTAGGTTACGAAAAATTAACTATACCCCTATAAATGTGAATTAATCAGTCGGACAACCTATAACGTACCCAGTTATTGAGATCAATAACGGAATTTATATCATGGGGAGGGGAGGTTCGGTCTCCCCTACTGACCATGTTTTCAAAGACAATATCATCGATCCTATGCGTGTTGTTATTATACTTGGTCATTGGACACCAGGTGTAAGAACAACACGTAGGGAATCGTATGGAATTGAGCTATATTTCTACAAAATGATCCACGGAAAACGTCCCCTACTCAGTATTAAGTTACGTAATCAAATCTAAATAGATGGACCAAGTTTTGTGGGAAGCCTGGGGGGGAAACTCAAGGCCCATGTAGCTTTTAATTTGTTGGGTTTTGGCGGTCTCGTCCCTCGGATTTTCTATGAAAAAATCGACCCATGTCCTAACTAAGATGGATGTTATCCAAAACAAGAAATTATCAGTACAGAAGCGTCTAATTATATGAAATATTTTGTGTTAGTGCAGATTATAACTATTTTAGGCCTACACATAAAATAGGATACCAGTGTAATTACATGATGCACGCTTGCTTATTCATGTGTTTCTTACTCGAGAAATATAATTTAAAAATTAAATTGCATAACGATTACTAGCTATGCTTTAAAGCTATATCTCAACCAGTCATAGAGTTATATCACGACCAGAATAAAGCTCGGGAGTCCTAACTTTACCTTCCTAACCTATCTAATCATAAAATATTTATTCTCTTTTACGCCTACAAATCAGTTTTCTTTGGCCAATGCCACAAAATGATTGCATATAAAGTGCCTTTGAAAAAAATAAATAAAAATATAATAATAACAAAGCAGTAAACAAACGGTTTTTGCGAAAAATGGGTACAATTAATGATAAATTTATTCTAGAAACAAAAAATAAGATGAGGCTTAAGAATATCATCATAATCCTCGTTGTTCACGCAGTGGCCCAAGATATTGTAAAACATGGAGTAATATCCAAGCAGGAAAAGTCATTGCTAGCTAGCCATGACGCCTGGAAGATCTTTATGAAATTGAACCCCAAATCCTTCGAGACCTTGTTTCAAGAAGTAACAAGACTAGAAAGAAACACGAATGAGCTCAAAGAACCGACCAATTTCTGGTGGAACATGCTATTGGCCGTACGTTTCGTATTCGCAACCTCCCTGACCATAAGAACCCTATTGACTTGTAATTACGGAAAAATCCATAGACTAAGAAGACGAAAACCAAGAGAAGAACAGGGGAAACAGCTGAAATGCAGAGGTTAAACCCGGAGCCCACTGAGAACGTCTAATACAAAAAATATGGAAGATACTAAAAAACAAGTGGGAAGAGAGGTCTCCATTCGTCCTCGCTATACCTTTTTCCCTCATTGTAGTGTCGTTTACGTAAAGCCGTGCGGTTACGAAGCTGCACATGCTTTTCTTATACAGCATTGACGTGCGTGAACAATGCAGGCATGAAATATGTTGTAAAATTAGACCTCAAAAATTAACCATGTAGCATAAACTCTGTTTAAATGATTATTTTAAATATATTGTAAAATTAACTAAGCGTTGAAAGAAGTTAAAATAATGTGTATCTAGTAGTATATATTAGACAGTATAATAAGAGGCCATACTTAAAGTTGAAGAATTGGTATTTTACAAGAAGCTCCTATGTATTGAATTTCCCAATGGGAACAATATTAATTTATCATAACCCAATTAATGCGTGAATTATTGTATGAGTGTTTACTTCAAAGAACGTGTGATTCTGCCGCGTTGTTTTTATTACAGAAAGTAAATGGACACATTGGTTATTGAGCATTACAATGAGCTGCCCAGTACAGATACAACCTAGTAGAATCTATTTTCATCATATCTCAACCAACGAAGAGTACTCACCATAGACTCCAGGGAATTTTCATCCCAGCTTCATCTACGAAAACAACAGTTACCTTCGATCGTCGTTTCTTCGACCATGAACCATATTACGTATCAGGTAACACTATATTTGAAGTTTAATTCTGAGAACCCCATCGATCAATACAAGATAAACGATATTTAACGATATTTGAAGTTAAATGATATTTAAAGACATTTGAAGATATTTGAAGCTGAAGTTAGAGACAATTTGAAGTTTAATTCTGAAAACCCCATCGATCAATACAAGATAAACGATATTTAACGATATATGAAGTTAAATGATATTTAAAGACATTTGAAGATATTTGAATCTGAGGTTAGAGACAATTTGAAGTTTAATTCTGAGAACCCCATCGATCAATACAAGATAAACGATATTTAACGATATTTGAAGTTAAACGATCTTTGAAGATGTTTGAAGTTGAAGTTAAGGACAATATGTTAAAAGAGTCACTATAGTTTGATGACAACTCATTCCAAATCCAAACTTCAATTACCGCGTGATTAACCTAGGAATCACCGCAAAGGCTAATCGACGCAAGCCATGAACTAACAATTTTATAAAAGGCACAAATGAACAATTTTATTCGAGAATACATTCTCTATGTGCCTCAAAAAATCCTAAAAATGATATGCTGAGAAGAAAAACACCAACACCTGTAGTGGGAAGCATCATTTCCCAGTTAACTATTAGAGAAAACTTGTCGTGTGAAGATAATAAGGCTCGAACTGTTCCATGAAGAAGCCATAACGTATATGCTTCAAAATGTTTGCCAAGACAAAAAGAATGAAGGACAATAATTTACAACAGAAGGGTGTAGTACACTAAGGACTCGAAGGTGATGAGTAAATGTGAATCTACATGTGTTACTTCCTAATAACTTGGACAATTCAAAAATCCCAATAGTGAAAGTGTTTTAAAAATTACAAGTGAACATGGTAAACACAATATAGTGTGTTTTAAATCGTTTTTGTATGTAGTGTTAGATGTCCAGAGAATTAGGTGTAGTATTATCATGTTATTCATTTAACGTAGTGTAGATAGAATGTAGTATGCCATATAGACAGCAAAATAAAAAAGGCCTTGTAAAAATTGAATTAAAAAAATCTTTAGTATAGTAGCTAGCCTAGAACCATGAATAATCTTAGTCCGGTAGATGAATTTTAGATAGGGATGTAGAATAAAATAAGAAAAGTAATAGAGAAAATTTTTAGCACTCCTGATTAAGCCATAACATAAATATAAAATAATTATGTAGAAGAAATAGTTAATAAATGGCGAACATTTTAAAAAGATCAAAGGCAAGCAGTTACTAATGACGGGACGTCATTAATTGATGGGAAGGGTGATATGTACCATGAGTAAGATGCGATGTATTTAAAATACCAAAATAAAGTTCCTTCTTTCTAAAGATAATTCCGATTTCCTATAAATAAGTTAAACGTAGTTTCAAAAATGAAGTCCTTAATCAGCAAAGAGAAAAACTGCAGTAGCCCCAGACAAAGAACAGCACTATCCAGGCTTAAGATTTCGCTAAGAGAGTGAGAAATAAAAAATATGCTACGTACGATATTTCTAAGGAAGTTTAAATGGCAAAAAAACCGTGTGAACGCTTGAATCATCAAAAATATTTAAAAGAATTCATTGGACGAAAGATTTACATCCTTGGTCCTTTTGGGCCAATGGTGAGCCAGTTCTCATGGCGCAGGACTGAAAAGCTATGTTTTGATAGTGGGGTAGATGTGCTTTTTAAGATTATTCGTAAGTCAGATTAGGAGGAATTCTTAAGTCAGATTAGGAGGAATTCGTAAATCAGATTTGGAAGGATTCGTAATGTAGAATCTGGACCATTCAGACAGAATTCTTATATTCTTTCATCGTTGTCACCGTTATTGTCTTTTGAAGTGACCCATTGCTGTGCACCTAAGTATGTAAGTTCAATAAATCTATTGCCTTTTTTATCTGTGTTTATTTCATTTTATATGTCTGTATTTAGTCTCGCCTAATAATAGGTAATTAGTTCGTATATCTCCAAGGTAAACGCTCCCAAAGGAATCTGATCTCCAGATAGCTCGAGAAAAAAAGAGGCCACATTTATATGCCTACGTATTCAATTTTCTCCCATTAATTGAGAGCGGCCTAGATCAAACCCTAGATCATGATTCACAACTATTTGAAAATGGTATAACCAAAGAAATGTTGACTAAAACACATGGTATCATTGTACTAGACCTGTTTGGCACCCAGAATATGAGTATAGTACGAACGGGAGTGTGCGATTAGAGCGTACATTTGCCGACCCATAAGCTGAGAGTATTGCACTAATCTCATTAAATCAATTTGAAACCTATTGGGAAATCCCACCCGAAGGCAGTGTTCTACTGGACCTTGCACCATTAACACCAGTCAAATAATCAATGTATTTAATATGGACCCCTACATGTCCAAACACAGATCCTATCGTCTACCTTCGGACTTCCTTGGAAAAATTTAAAGTGTAAACAATACCCTAATCATTGTTAATAGCAGTCCGTCGACTGTGAATACTGGCCATTGATTGTACATCTTTCAAACATTGAAGACGAATGAATTTTTTGATCCTCTAGGCCTACCCTATACATTCTACACTCCTCACATCAGCAACTATATTCAAAGCAGTGGGAAAACTATTATTCAAAATCGGAAGAGAGTGAAGGATCTGACGACTAACAGTTGCGGTTTCTATACACTACTATATTTCGTATTCAGATGTCGCGGCTACACTTACAAGTAGTTTCTCAACATTTATGTAGACAATCCACGTCTGAACGACTTTATGGTGGAAAATATCCTCTCAGACCTCTATAATATTGATTTTAGTGCCCTACGATTAAAGTGCTTAAAAAATGTATGTGAATTTGTTTATTAATAAAGAAAAAATGTATATATAAAACAATGTTTTTATTCTTCACTTTAGATTTCTTCTTCTTCTTCTTTGGTGTATAGACAACTGTCGAGAACCTCTAATGCTGGTAGATCATTTGAATTCACTGCATATTGATCTTGATTGGCTGCAAAGTCAGGGTCACATTTTCTATAGTACAATGTAACTTCACTCTTGTCGTATCTCTTTGTATAATCAATGATACTATTTGCATTCATATTGTTAAATTCACATGTTTCAATCTGTCTATTTGAAGCAATATCACAAACAGTGTTTTCAAATGGTGAATCACATTTGGTAACTGCTAAAAAAATCACTAGGTATATAGTCATTATAGTTAGTGTCGTCACAACGATGATGTAGAAACCAAATTACCTTGTTACCCCAGCAGTTTAATCGTAGACCTGATTCTTACTCACAAAATAATTTAAAACCCCGATGATACCAGTCTTGTAGAAATAAACTAAAATCACGTTTGGGCTTCTTTCCAATCATACCAGGATAAGTATTCTACCACTGATCACATTTGTCATAGTGGGAATTGGAGCATAGTTGCCCTCTAGGGTGAGAGTCACAAATCGCTTCAAGACATGAATTACAGGGTTTAATCTGTGTTGCATATTCTTTATGCTATTTACACATATTGTATGATTTATTCTTTTTCGCTTATTCATCAGTAATTGTGGGAGTTTCACGTGATAACAAGTTGCTCTGAGTATGAATGCACAGCGAATAATTGTAAAAAATTTTTTTTTGGTTTCCAATGTTTGCTCTCTCACTTTCTCACAGCGAAAAAGAAACTGATCCATGGTTGAAAAATTCAGAGGGGTATGGGAGAGTAGTAACTCTGTGCCGTTACATAACCTCTTTTGAAGGTTGAGCCATCTACATAGAATCTATGGCAACATATTTAAAAGTATATCTACAATATTATTCTGCTTTGTTTCAATTAATATATCAATAAATTGAGTAAATGAATTTGATTTACGTCTTAAAAGTTTCATACAGTAGTCCCATGGGGGAGAATCATTCCCTACTATATTTTCAATTGTTTCCTTAGAAAATATCTTCCGTTGAAGAGATAACTCGAGAAAATAGTCATTCAGAATCAAATGTTTTTCCATAATCACAAGATTCGACCTAATTCTTTCTTTCTCAAATTTATTCTTTTTTTAATCCTAACACTCTCACTGCTGACTTTAGACTAACCATGATTTGTTCTACTTCAAGAATATTCGATAGCCTAAAAAAATCTAACAAAAAGAAAGGGGACATTTTTTATTTCGAAACAATTTTTTTTAGTGTGATTACAACTACAACAATAATATATATTACACATATACAATTACTGATATAACTTATTGTCTTCTATATACTTTTCTATTGAATTTAAAGCACTTTGAAGTCTGTTCACATGTGCTATATCAATTTTTGCAGCGAAGCATAATTGGTCCTCCAATTTAAATTTACTCAATGATAACTTATATCTTGCATATACTTCATCCCATTCAAGACAAAGCCGTGATCCTCTCGTGATTTCTAGCGCAATGTTTGGTGTTCTTGTATCATTGCTACTGCTACCAACTCCACTATCAACTTCTAATAGTGTAAACATTCCACTCATTATTGCGCATATATCTTAATGAATAAATATATGAGTCAATTCAAACTGTTCTCACTCCTAGAATTCTATTCTCAAACTAATAAAAACTATACCAAAAATCCTTCCTTATATTCACTGCGTCACTTCCCGTTAGTATTTCTGACTCTCATAATTGGCCTAGAAAGAGACACGTGATCTTGTTCCGTTAGTATTTCCCACTCCCTGATTGGTCTAGAAAGAAGATGTGGTCTTGTGTATCTAGTATTATAGCCCTCTGATTGGCTGTAATCTTGTCCCCTTAGAAATGGTGACCCCTCTCTACTCATACATAACTCATACAATGTCCTATAGGATTTATCAAAAGATAGATTGTAGAGTGGGATTCCATTTACTTTGCAGACAAGAGATGAAAGCCCAAACATCTCAAATTTATGTGGGCAGCCAGTCCACGATCCTATTACACTAGCGCTTTTTACAAATGCCAATGCTAATTTTGACGGAATTCCGCCGTTGATAAAGGATAAGTCGCTGAAGGTTCGTGAGCCTGTAGCAATTTGACGTTGATTGACGATTGTATGAGGAACAAGTAGTTTAATATTATTTCCACTGGCTCTCAGTTTTTCCACTGCCAAAGCAACAGAACTCATAACCTGCTGCTTTCGTACATGTAGTATTGCCGAAGTGAGAGAGAAAGTTACATCAAGATTCAAGGAAAGTTCCTTTCGTTAGATGAAATTAGATGGAGCAAGCGTCAATTTTAGATCCAACTTAATATTTGGTGGTAGCCATTGGGGTATATTAAGTATTTCATGATATATTTTTCCAACTAGATGTAATTCACTAGTTGTAGGATTTTTAAGTACATCTGTACTATTAGTATTAGTAATATATTCATATCCGTTTGAAGTGCCTCTCAATTCCTTGTATGACTTGGGTGTCATCAGCATGAACTGCATATAGTTTGTATAATTTGATGTATTGTTTCTTGTGCTCACCAAAGTGCCATTTGTATAGACACTGATTTGAAAAGAAATAAATTATGTAATATACAATTTTCATAGGATATTCCATCAGCACGGACTGGAATTCCATTGTCGGATTTCTGGACTTTCATTTGTAAATCTATAAATGTTGAAGACATGTCCATAAAATAGTCTTCGTTGGAATAAATTTGAAAGTGGATATTATCGGAGAGGGGTTGTTGCGGATAAAATTGTTCATAGTATCCATGTTTTACACTTATATCAGCATTTTCTGCATTGAATAGATTTAAAGATGAAATGATTTAAGGATAGGCATCCTTATGCGTTAGATATGCCATTGTTCAGTCTATGAAAAGAAATCCAGTTTCGATCTAACAATTCTCTTCCGGGGGCTTCTTCTTCTTCTGTTTACTCTATATGTTGTCTTTTTCCTTATTTTCTTTGCCAGGGGTGATATCTTTCGCTTCTGACCTGAGTAGAGACTGATGAGTGGTGCACTGTTTCTCGACCTTTTTAAACGTTTTCCGTTTTGTTGATATTTCAATTGTTTGCGCACTGTACCTAAGATTTTCCAAAGCACTCTTTTTTAAATTCTTGCCAGAGCTCCAAATGTATAGTGTAGAGGATGTAAAATCTGTCGCAGCCGGTACAATATATTGTCTAGCCAGAGGTAGTGCAGAGCGAAACAGCTTAGCAAAGTAACTGCCAAGACAATAGCCTGACATGGATGAGCGATCTTTGTAATAGTCCATTCCATTGCCCAGTTGTCTTGGACCAAGAGTTTTAACATAGCAGTAAATATCAGGAAAAATGAATACCACTTTTCTATTCGACCTTGAACACTGACAACGAACACTTGAACACTTGAACACTATCTTGTTTTTGAACACTGACAACGATGGGTCGAATATGACATGTAATCACAGCCAAACCTATTGATTTTGCTAGGGGATCACCTAATTCAGTTCTTAGTGTTAACTGGCAGAGTTCCAAATAGGAATTGTTTACGGGAATATACTAAAGATGCTTTATATTGTAATGATAAATATGTTCTTGATTGGTTCGTTCAAGAACTCGTAGGAGGGGGACATTGCTATTGCCAACTCTGGATGTTCCAACAAATGAAGCATAGAAAAAAACACAAGTCTCCGTGGAGAAGGCAGGTGGGTAGTCAGCAAAAATAAAATTGGCATTTCCAGCACTTTTAACATTAATTATATTAAGTATAAAGCCAAGACCATCTTTTAGATTATCATTGCGAATAACCTTTTCATTGGCAATGGGTGAACTAATGTAGATCTTGACCTCTTCCTTTGAATAGATAAAATGAAAGAATCCTTTTTTACGAGCGGAAACTCTTTTATTGATAGAACGACATAAATCATTCATACAGATGAGTTCTTCGTATGTTAATTCAATATAAAGCTAATCCATCCAATTGATCTTTTGAATTTTATGCTGTTCGCTATCGGGTGGTGGTGACAAATCATAGGGTCTAATTTTTATTTGTATTTGCGATCTTTTCTCAGGATATCATATGTATTTTTGAGAATACAGTCGACAAGAGTCACTTCATACGCGCCGTCGAATGTGATAGTGGGAGAGTTTCGTCCAAAAATCGCTTGTTTTATTCAAATCATTGTAGAGGGTCGGAGACATTGGAATTGAATAGCACATAGAAATCATTGGTCACTGTTAATGTCTTCAACTATAACCCGAAAATCAAAATCAGATTTGTATCCCAGCCAACTAACAAGCAATTGTTTCTTGCCCCTGCAAGTACTGCTCTTTAATATCTTTTCAATTTGATACATTTCACTATTGTTTCTAACTTTTTGTAGTCCATATTCATAAAAACCGCCCAGGATCTCATCAGCTTTGGTTTCTCTCATAGCCGATATGCCGTGGGTTCAATGTCTAGGATTTTGGACACTTTAAAAGTTTAGTGCTCCATAAATAATTTCCCTTTTCAAAAATATTGGTGGTTCTATTAATTCGAACAGTATCAAAAACATTGAATTTTTTTTCAAATTTTTTGTTGTTTTTTCATTGGAATATTGCTTTAGAAAAGCATCAAATGTATTTCCACTGCAATGAACTTCCTGAGGGCTAACATTGGACAGTGATTGATGTGGTCGTTGGTTATATATTTGTATGATTTTATCTAAATCATGAATAAAAGCAGCAGTATTTTTCAGCGTGCAATGTCTCGAAATTAAGAGACGAATCGTTCTTATCCATCGTTCAGCCAATGCAGTCTTTATCGGACTCTGATTATGATATATCTTTTTATTCTATTTAAGTAGAACCTTGTGCACACTAGAATTAATAAATTCGCAACTACGATTACTTTTAATTTTTCTATAGCAATCGTGCAATAATGATTACTAAAGCCTGAGCAACTTTAACATCTTTTTTTGATCGCAATGGAATGGCATATTCATAGCGACTAAAGACACTGATTGCCACTAGAATATATTTGTAGGGTGTATTGTGACGCCTTTGAATCACTTCTAGAGTTAAGAGATCAGTTTGCATTATATGCAAAGGGAAAAAGGCTTTAGTTTGTCGATATTGTTTGCCCCGAAGCCTGCGATTCCGATCCAGAGTGTAACTTGGTTCATTTTCTAGGTACTCTTTCACATTTTTTATTGTGCTGCCACCTATTTCAGAGGCAACTTTAAAAATTGTTGTGGGGGAACTTAGACTTCCCACTTCACCAAGATTTTCATAGACATGTTTTAAAACTTCATCCATTTTGAACGCAGAAACGTAGTGTAGTGTCCACTCCACTTTTGCACACTGGAGGGTGGTGCTTGTGATGGTGAGTTGATATTAATACGTCATCGCTTTTGTCTGGTCGTCATCATTGGTGTTATAAAATCATTGCTGATGCTGCTGCTGCTACTAGGAGTGCTAGTATTTTCCAAGATTGATTTAAAATCTTCTCCTTCTTTTTTGAATGGTGGTGTTGGCGTTGTTAGAGGACTGGTACCTCAACTATATTCTCTTAATTTCCTTAAAGTCTGCTTATTACCAATAAGACTTTTGAGGAAGTTTGATGTATTTAGAAAGGTAAATTGATTATTGTCAAATGATAAAGTCCTTTACGATTCGCAACCATATCACAAATTAAATCAAGTAGATTATAACTTTTTCCCTGAATTATAATTCGTTTCCCAGTGTTATCGACTTGAACTTGATGATAATCCTCACCACTACCACCACTTTCCAACAGGAGATATGTTAATACTCTTTTACTATGTTCTCGATAGGTCACTGGCAATAGGTTTCCAATTGATGTCACTATTGAATTCAATTCCTTCTCCTTTGATTGTGTTGTTGCCGCTGCAGAATGTTGAGGAGATGTTTCCTGTTTGGGGGGTGGTGTGGATCTTTGACGGTGACGGCGGGTCTCTCATGATAAGGTCTATGTTTGTCCACACGGCGCAATGCATCTTGAAGTAAAATTAGCTTTTTATCCTCGGTAATATTTTCATCATTAATAAATTTGCTTAGATTGTCTTCAAAGTGTTCCACGGGTGGAAAGGATAAGTTCTATTGGAGTCAATTTATAGGATTTAGCCATCTAGAGAAAACTGTTTACAAGTCCTGCGATTATTGGTAGTAAAAGCGTAAAAAAGCTACTGCTCGCTTGAAGGAGACGTTTTCTTTTAATTTTTTCCTTTGTTTTTGCACGCCAAGGCACGTACAGTGAAACGATGTCGCCCTGTCTGTTGTATAACACCTTCTGGAAAGTGTACATTGCCCTCAGTTAAATTTAAACAAAGTTCAGATACTAGATTAATAAATTCTTTGTCAACACCATGTTTAAGTATGGCCTTCATGAGTGGGGGTTTTTAAGTGCCTAGAACGGAAAATAAGTTTCTATTTTCGTGTAGTTTCTTCAATGCCATGATGGCAACTAATAGCCTTTTCTACTGTTCACTGGAAGATATACAGTAATTTCTTTGTCGAAAATATCTGTGACTACATGTAGATCCTCGGGGGTATACTGATTAAGATCCAGCAAAATATACCCACAGGGCTTGTTTGTCGCCTGACTGTACACTGAAAATAGAAATTTGGGGGCACCTGGGTATATTTGCTTATTGAGAGTTGTTAGAGAACTTGAATCACCAACAGCTCGGTAGATAATATCGATGGTGCAATTCAAAGCAAGGGTTCTCATACACTTGCTCTGATGAAACAGATTGTGTAGAACTAGGGCTATGAAGATGTGTTCATGATGAAAGTGAACAGTAAACAGTTGTTTCATTTCCTTTGAGAACTGTTCAATCGATTCAGCTAAATCATCAAGAATCAGCCATGAGATTGACTCAATGCTATTGAAAACATCAAGTCCCCGTATGAATTGTATTGGCATGGATGTGGCATTGGTAATAGCTTTTATTTGATCATAGGACTCCTGCCAAATACTATAGCAATAGTAAATTTTCTTTGGTTTTTCCAAAAACGTTTTTTTACAGTTTTTAATTATCTTAGCTAAAAGTGTCGTTTTCCCCGACATTGAGGGACCATAGAGAAACAATCTGAATGGTGTTTTAAATTGATACATACTGCTGCTGCTGTTGACAACAGATGGACTACAACTAACTGTAAAACATACTTTTCTAATGTATAAATAATAATAATTTTCCCTTAGATCTACCTAGTACGGTATTCAATAACAACAACAACAAAAACATACTTTTTTATTTTATTAACACCAACACTTTTTGTACAACAACAGTAGCAATAATAACAGAACAACATTTTTCATTTATTGACAAAAACAACTTAAAATACAGCAAGAACAACAAAAACATATATTTTTCATTTATTGACAACACTTTTTGTACAACAATAGCAACAACAAAAACAACAATATATTTTCATCTATTGCAAAAAAAACTTAATATACAGCAAGAACAGCAATAGCAGCAGCAGCAGCACAGTTGAACATATTTGTAGACTAAGACTAGAAAAAGCACAATGTACAACATTTAAAAGATGACAATCCTCCCCAAGGGTCCCCCTTCCCCCGGGATGCTGAAGGCCGGGTCGGTGTCGAAGGTCGGCCGTGGGCGGGACCCCCACCCCACCCCTGGGGCCACGCGGGGGTGGAAAGTGGAAAAACAAACTCTGTATACAATAGCCGCAGTAGAAAAATGAGAACGAAAATGAAGATTTTAATTGAGATTTTAAATTGTTTCCCCCCCACCTACCAAGTACTATATTTTTCAATTTAAGTAAATTTATCCAGACCGAGTTGGTTTCGATAGTCCACACATTCAACTCAATCTAAAATTTGATAGTGACCGTGGGGGAGTACTCTTACACCATTTTCGATCAAATAGACCTTGTCGGATATGCAAGACATGGCATTTTTCTTGACTCTAACAGTATAGTTCCTGTACTGTAGAGAGCTTATTGCCAGCACTTTTGCTCTTGGCACTAGACAACTATCCACAAAGTTTCTGTAGACACTCTTGTCAAAATTATTTTTTACAAAGTGTGTAAACACCCCATTGCACGCCTGCTTTATATCCTTGCCGTGTGTTTCCACAGATTAAACCTTAGGACCGGAGAACAACCATTCGGATATTAAATCACTCCCCGTCTCCGACTTTAACATTAATAGTTGACTGGGGACCTGGCGTTTCACCAACTCGGGGTAGATGCTCTCATTCCAATTCGTGAAATCCATCCGTGGGCCAATGTGCACCTGTTTTGCAAATCATTCAATAGATCTGCAGTTTTAACTTTTAACAACAGAGAATCTGTGTCCCCATAGTAAACTTAAACCTCCCCCTCCCTTGACCATTGTACCTTGCACATATTGTAAAAGAACGACAACATGAGTTTTTTTGGAATTTCAAGTACTGAACTACCCCCCCCCCCCGCAATATTCTTATTCAGAACAACATTTCTCTTTTTTCTGTGTAGCAGAACCATATTCGGGTCTTGGTCGTGAATATTTTAAAGTTGGGGTCGGCGGTACTTCGTGCACATTCTTTGGGACAAGTTACGACGTCACAACGTGATCTTTTTCGTACGCTTTCTCACATTTTTCAAAAGGCTGAATTTAAAATAAGTTTGTACATTTTATTTTCGACTTTATTTTTTGCCTGTGAACGCTTACTGACAAAGGTGTCAATAAACGTCTTCAAGTAGGGTTTCTGATTGAATTGCAGATCCCTGTGTATTTTTTTGACCCTAAAACCATTTGGTCACCATCCACCGCAATAGGACGTGGTGAACAATAATATTCTGTTTCGGGTATAAATCTCCAAGTAGTTTCTGCTTGGAGGGGGTCCAATGCATGCCCATACCCTCGACCAAAGACCGATTGTATTGGCTCAAAGATTCCTTGGTCACAGGTCTATTTATGCACGGAAAAACAAAATCTTTTACAGTGTCGTGAAGTTCCACTGGTGTTTGTCCATCAATTTCAAAAAGCTATTTTTTTGGACCATTTTCCACGACGGTGTGAATGTCGGGGATGTCACAAGGATTTTCCTGCCATTTGTAATTATCGCACGGTAAACTATAGTGAGATATCGCCGAGGAGTACAATGAGTTCATGTTAAGAAAAACAGCATTGAACTTTAAACCATCATCAGAATTTTGCGCAGTTGAATCCGTTGTTAGGACGCGATCCCCATGAAAAACATATCCCCCCCCATAGATATTTCTACAAATAAGTGTTGATCCATATCAGTGATCAAACCCATTTCCTCCCTACTGATTTTTATATTTAAGTCCATGACGAAGTGTGGTGTTGAAAAATAATAGCCAATGTAAAGCCCGAATTCTAAATAAATTTGATCTGTGTTTTTGCGTACAATATCCAAAAGAGTCAGTTCATCACTGGCCAAGTATATTCTACAATAATCCCCAACATTTTATACCGACCCTTAGCCCATACTCGCTTAGGGAATTCATAGTCTTCGGCAGTGCATTCACTATCGGTAAGTGAATTATAGAATGCTTCAATGGGAGGGAGTTTCTCCTCACTTAGCCTTACGCCAGAGCAGTAATAATCATATGCACTTATGCCCTTACAAGTCAGTAAGTCATATATTTTACTATCTTGAAAGCGCTGTTTGAGCCGAGGGATACTATCGAAATTGTCACTTTTCTGCACTTGAAGTAGTTGACTCAGAGCCTTGGGGAAAAAAATATAAGAATCTAAAAAACGGAAATTATTCCAGCACGTATGCCCATTATCCACTGCCTGCCATTTGAACTCTAAAAGCAATTGCTTCTCGGCAGATTTGGGTTTAATATTATAGGTAAATAAGTTATTTACCCATGGGCTATCTGCACCCCCTCCCTCCCTGTACATACGTGCCAAAGCCGGTAAAATAAATTTCAAATCATAATTTGAATTGTGAGTGAAAACCGGTATAAAAAACTGCTGGATTACATTCACATTGCACGATTGTTGTGCCACACCACGAAAATTACTACCCCATGATGATATTTCCTGCCACAAGTAATCGTGGTCCCTGAATTTCCCCTTCCCATCTCCCTTAGTCTTCTCCCCCTCTAGTCCCTTTCCGCTTAGTCCCCTCTTCAAATTCACCCTTACACACCCAGCATATTTTCTTATTTTTAATGGCCAGGCGATCCTCTGCTGATAGTATCATTGGATAGTGTGTATTTCTCAAAAGGGAAATAGCCCCATTTGCAGTGACAACAAACTTAGTCCATGCTTTGATCATGAAATCATTCTCATCCTACGTCCAGACTATTTCTAACAATTGCATAGTGTTAGAGCTGTGTCTTTGTGCGTGGGCATAGGAAACTGCGATGGTTTGATGTTCTTTGATTCGATTCGGAAATTGTGGGTCGTTCACATCCATAAGCTTGGCTTCACAGTCTAAAATTATTTTATCGCTTTGCATAAGCGTATTATGGAAATTTTTAAATCATAAAATTGCCTGGTCACCCGAAACTGTTTCTATCGATTGATAGCCATGTCTTTTGCAATGTTTCTTGTGATTTTAAAACTTTAATTTGGTCCAAATCTAGACAGGCACATTAGGCAATAGTATCGTGTCCCATGGGTTTTTCCCTCCCCAAGAACTCTACTAATATCAGTAATAGGATTGAAACGGCCAATTCGAATGGGTTCACTAGATGGTATATACAACAACCAAACCCAGTGTTTCACCGATTCAATAGATGTCGCTCTTACTGGAAATGTTACCCCCTTTTTATGAGAACACACATCCTCTTGAAATTCCGTTTCATATTCTAGCACTGTAACACCGATATTTAAATATGCGTTGGCCCGTTCAAAAACATCTATCACTCTGATTTTTTTCCTTTAAACAAGAAAAATCTACTGGGGCAAAATCAGACCCCTCCTTCCCATGCACGGCCCAGTAGTCCAAATTTTCTTTGTAGCGTCACAAGCTAGAGGTTGGAAAGCTACTATGAGGAAAGCGTACATGAAACATTTTTAGCCTGTTTCGAAGCAGATTTTTTGAACGCCCTTGCATCCTTCTAAATAGGAATTATATTTTAAAACTATTTCCCTTAGCCCACCAGCACTCCTCTTAAAATTAAATCTTCTTTAAATTTACATATATTCACACTTAAATTTTCAACAAATAAAACTACGGAACCACTCCCATTCTCATTATAATTCTTGAGATGAGTGACTTATTGTCGACCCGTTGTAAAAATACACTCTCCTAATTGTCCAAATGAGGATACACAACCAAAATTTCGGTGTGTACATAGTGGTCATAAGCCTCTCCATGACTCTCATTTAAATAAAATATTTTAATAAAATTGAGGCCTTAATGGGGTCCCGACCCCCTCTACCCTTATTTGAATCCGGTTTTCTAAAAGTACACGAACTTTCTTTACATATTCATGAATAATATAAATGTGTTCAGTTATAAAATTTTCCGCCATCAGTGCATTAAACAGATCGCCAAAGGTTGCAGTGAAAACGTCTATTGTATTAAGAATTGAATTGGTTTGTTGAAATTCCGGTAGCGATGAGAAATGTGTATCATTACCCCTCCCCCTTGTATATCATTATCTAAACCCTCTCCCCCGTGTATATCTTCATCACTACCTAAACAAACTTCCCCTTGGATATCATCACCACCTAAGCCTTCTCCCCCCTTGTATGTCACTAGCTAAACCCCCTCCCCCGCTTTGTTCAACAATAGGGCTGGTGTGTGTACTAAAATCTCTCAGTTCGCTTAGCATTTTCATGATCAATTAAATTTGATCGAACCGGGACAATATTCATTAAATCTGAGGGGGGAGGATTCTCATTTAAGTCTCTGGAAAAATTATCTAAAATTTGCAACGTATTAGGGCTTAACCATGTTAAATCACCCTCTGAAGTAACAGCATTGCCTTTTTGAACTCTACTAGCGTCTACATCTAAAGAATTACTATTAGCATTGAAATAATGTCCTAATAAACTATCTGTCCATTCCGTGTCATTGGTAATAATGTTAGCATATGTATCATCTAAATTCCCACTATCTTCATAGCATTCCCGTACCTGAATATCACGCCACTCCATTGGCGCTTCAATTTGGATCATTTCATCAATGTGACTTGTTTCTTCAGATGGAGGGAAGGTAGTGCGTATGGAACCGATGTAACCTATAAAGAAACAGCCACTTAATTTCGAAGTGTATAAGACACCCAATTTGTTAAAGAAAGTCGAAAATAGGATTAAAAGCGTCAATATTTTCTAATTGTTTAAAACATATGCTTAAAAAATGCACACTTAGTAGTAGTAGTAGTAGTCGTAGCAGTAGCAGTAGCAATGCCGCTATCTGTGTAAGCATAGTGTCATTTGGCTAGTTTTTAAGCTTTGTAATCGCGTCTATTTCAAAAACTGACATCAAGTACTTATTTCTATACCAATAACAATAGTGAAACTACTTTTTCAGTTAAAAAATTGAATTTTAATACTTATAAACTTGCAATATTCATAGTTTTCTTAGCAGATTATCTAGTCGAAGAGAAAAAAACAGCGTATGCGCCGCTCACACTAAAATAATGAAAATCATAACATGTATTATACTTAATTGCAGCACTATTTAACAGTAT
This sequence comes from Artemia sp. Qi Xiang Cuo, assembly GCF_049724085.1. Lineage (NCBI taxonomy): Eukaryota > Metazoa > Arthropoda > Branchiopoda > Anostraca > Artemiidae > Artemia > Artemia sp. Qi Xiang Cuo. The sequence goes on from NC_142803.1 coordinate 40,439,997, forward strand.
AATAACCCTAAATTTGCAATAGTCATTTTTTTGGCGAATTATCTAGTAGACAGAAAAATAATAAAAGCAGCACATCCGCCACTCACACACATACAAACAATACCATAGTGAAAACAATAACATGTAACATACTTAATAGCAGCACTATTTAGCAATATAATAGTCTTAAATTTTCAATACGCATAGTTTTCTTAGCTAATTATCTACTAGAAAGATAAATAATAAAAGCAGCTCTTGTGCTTTCTATAATAAAAATGACATTCTAGTTTCATCTTAATTTACTCAAAATGGAAAGCAAATACCATACGAAAATATTTATCATAAGCACCACCATTTTCCCTCTCCCAATTCATAAGATTTACTGTAGAAAATTTGAGTGGAATAAAAAAGCATCTTTTTTCTGAGAAACCTTTCGTATTTTCCATCTCACAGTTCATAGAATTTACTGTAGAAAATATGACTGCAATAAAAATCATCCTTTTCAGCGGAACCTTTGCTATCGTAATTCATAAGTATTTAGAGAAGTTAGATGCACTTCAGAGGTTTCAATAATTACCCCTTTTTATCGGGGACATTATCAGTCTAAAATGTTATTAGTGTCAAAAGGCTTTATTTCCTTTGCAAGAATTAGCCGTTAGTTTCTGCTAGCCTATTTTTCGAGAAATATCAATAAATTTAAACTTACATTAAGATCTGCAGTAGCAGCTTGCGGGCCATCAACTTCATTGGCATGTAGCGCAGGTCTTGAAGCCCGGGCACGTTCACTTTCTTGCATGGAGGTCACAGAGGGCCATGCATTGTGGGCAATGGCATTCTCACCTTGTCTGGAGGTCGTAGAAGAGGCAATTTATTGAATTGCACTAGGTCGTTATTGATTTGCATCCTCAACCGGTGTCTTCTTCTCGGCGAGTGGGACGCATTCTTCAGCCTTTTCCTTAAAAAGAAATTAAATTATAGTTTTCATGTAGAGAAAAACCGTACAAATTGTTGTGAAAAACCAAACTCGTGCCCTATTACACACCCCACCCCGTCCCCCTCTTCCATAGTGATGTTAGAAAACCAATTTCCAGGTTGTATCTATTTAATATATGGTATGCGTTACCCCTTCCCCCCCTAATGTGGAAATGTATAGCCCAAATTTGTTTCTAAACTATTATATTTTATTGCGTTAGCATTAGGAAAACTTTACTTCTTTCGTGTGTCATATAATGCACAAGTACCTAATTTCCTTCAGAAAAAGCCTGTAGAACAAAAATGTACAAAAAAAGCCATAATACAGCATAAAGTCCTGTAAATATCTTAGAAATTATGTTTCTAAAAACCAGGGCTAATGAAAAAACCTAAAATTGTGGGGCTGGGGAGGGGTAAATTTTCAAATTTAGATAGTTACGTAGGCTAGAAACTCATAGCAAAACTTTAGAAATGTTATAAGCTCAAGATACAGGGGGGATATTTAGATATAGACTTCTTAACACAGTTCCAGCATATAGGCTTTAAATTAGAAAAAAAGATCGTTAACATACACACAAGCCTAAAATTTGCGATCAGAGGTAAAAATGCTAGCCAATTTATATTTAATATATGCTATGCTTTACCCTCTCATCCCCACAACATGCAAATACATATACCCCAAATTTGTTTCTAAACTAGTATTCATCCATTTTCATTTTATTAACCAAACTTGACTTTTTAAGAAGTCTCCCTTATAATGCAACAGTACCGAAATATCTCAATTAATTTTTTATAAAACAAACTTACGACATATAAATGGCTAACAATATTTTTAACATTCTCCATAGTGCTTAATGTTCAATAGCTTAAAATGAACTGTTATATTAAGCAATACAATGAACTTATGCTAATGTTTCCAGAGAAGCCATATTTAAAAATAAAAATGTATAACTTGATTTCCATCATAGCCTATTACGTAAATTTAGGCAAAAATCCTTCCTTATATCTGTTGCGTCACTCCCATTTGTGTTCAATAGGGTTAGAAATATCTATGATTGGCCTAAAAAGAGGATGTGGTCTTGTACGTACATGGATTCTAGTTCTCTGATTGGCTGTCATCTTGTACGTACAGTATGTAAATATGCATTTCTACTAACTTTGGCAATATATTTGCACATTAAAGGGGTGGGGTAAGGTTAGGTTAAATTAGGTTACTTTACAGCCCAAATTTTATTATTATATAAACTAAAATATTGAATTTTCATTATATTTTGGCATATTTCATTAATATTAACATAACTTCACTTCTTGGGTGTGTTCTATAATAAACAAGTATCTCTTTATTTATATAAAAGAAGTAATAAGACCGATGCTTATCGAGATTTCTGAAGGATGGGACACGTTTTTTCCGTGAAAATATAAAAAGGCCATTTTCAAAATTGTTGCTGGTGCCCCAGTAATTATACTAGCTCAACTAGAATAAAAAGAAAATAGTTTGTATATATTTTCGGGAAAAAACTGGAGTTTTGAACCGACAAGGAAAAAAATTATGACGAAAATCAAATATTTTATTTAGATCACCGATAACCAATTTTCAGTAATCCCGTTATAAGCCAAGGGTACCGATTGGGGAAAATGCAGGGAGAAAACGAGGATTTTGTTCTATTCTCTGCATAAAGAGTCAAAAAGGCCTTATTCAAAATTTCATGGGTAATCTTAAGGCATTTTTCCATTTCTTGGGAGATAATTTTACCCCCTTCCCTGTAGGTGCACCTGTATAGAACACGGTAAAGAAACAAAACAATGATTAATTACAATGCTAAAGAGTATTGACGTTCTAGTGATTTCGATTCAATGTCTAGTGATTAGTGTGCTGATTAATCATTTTTTTTCAAGAATTTAGTAGTATTGTTCACCGGATAGCAACGTTGTCACAATTTAAAAGTTGAATTTTTAATATTAAGAAATGTGTTCCTTCTAATGTCTCAGCTGAACTGGCATCCACAAGGACACGATAATGATTGATATTGCATCTAATAATCCCAAGGATGGATCTAGAGCATAATCTTGAGGGGCACAATGTGACAATGGCACCAATGAGAAAAATCTGGGGGGGGGGGGTACAATATGATAAAGGTGCCAATAATTGACCAAATTGAGAAATTTAGTCTAAAAAAACTGAAAAAAATGGAAAGAAGGCACCGAAAACAATCTTGGGGGGGGGGAGCAGGGCCCCCAGAATCCGCCAGTGAAGAATCCAGCTCTCACCAATGTGAGGAAAAATTGGTAAAATTCAAGAGGATGGTGAATGAAACTCTTATGAAATAATCCATAGCATAAATTATATCGTGGTAACATGTTTTCAAGTAGTTACCTCCGTCTTTATGGCCCCCCCCCCAATGAAGTTGCTCTTGGATGAACTGTTAAAAGCGTTGTGTTAAAAATGAAACTTTGGGAATAGACCTAAAACACAAATAAGGCCCAAGCACAGTGTTTTAAAGCTCATATCTTTGCTAATTCATGATATGCAGGCCAGGCCTAGGTTTTAAATGCCGTTTATTTTAATGGATTATTCAAATAGGTAAGAAAGAAACTTACCACTAGCATCCGAATTTTACCATGAATCCAAATATAACATTCATTTCCATCACAGATGAACTTATTCAAAAGTCAAGCAAGGGTAACCACCCTCAATCAAGAAATAGTGCATTCATGAAGCAAGTACATCTCCCTTCTTTTTAGAAAGTGCGCATTGAATCTCCTTTCGGAATTCAATTTGACATGCAATTGGAACATTTTAGAAGCTTGTTTAGCAATTAGAATTGGAAAAAAACTCCACTAAACAGAAGGGAGTATCACTAAGAAAATGAAAAAAAATTTGCTGCTACTTAAATAGCGAAAAAAAATTACCCAGCTCGGCAATTTTTGGTCCTTTAATCTTGAAAATTAAAGCAAAATCACATTTTCATTTGACATTTTTAGGAAAACAAATGCTAAATCAATCAGCAAATTGGGAAACCTGTGGTAGTATGATGTGTTGAAAAACAGTATTCTTGCAATTAAATTGGTTCTGGTTTTTTCTTAAAACGTCATATGAAAATGTGGCTTAAAACTGGTAATTACTTAAAATCGGAATGTAAGCGACATCCTCTACTGCTACAGTCCGCGACAAATATATGTGCTACAAGTTATTAATTAAAGGATTAGATTACACTTCCGCAATCAATATACTTCAGTAACAGCTATCAGGTGACATCAAATGTGTTAGTAAACAACACTGAGCATATTTATTAAAGAAATTAAAAATTATGTATTTCTGACACTACGGCATATGAGACTGACCCTATAGCCATATTAATACTTAAAAATATACCTTCTAATAATTAATGTTTAACGTTGCATAGAGAGTGATTCTGGATCATAGTAGTTGAAGTCTGGAACGTTGTAAACGCTGAAGTTATATTCCTAGTATTGTTCAAGAATACGATCCTTGCATGCAAAAGGGTCGAGTGACACAATCGAAACACTTTTCATTGAAATTGTCAAAATTCAAAATATATCGTAATTTTTACAATCTAATCTTTTCTGTTACAATTGGCACACAGCCAGTGTAAAACGAAAAGCTTATGCTTGAAATTTCTTCATTTGGTCATTTCAAAAAAAAAGAGAAAAATATTCAACAAATAAAGTTTTAAAAGTCAATAGTTTCAGAGTTGTAATCGAAATCGTAGAAGGATCGACCTCCGTGTCTCGAAACTGCTATACATGTACTACATTTACTGCTTCAGTATTTTCACTAGTATATGTAGCAGCTTTGGTTGTCCCTCTGTGGTACTTTTCTTTGGAGAGAAAAGAAAAAAAACAAGAATTTTTTTTTGAAATTGACTGAGTATTAAATTGACTCACTGTATTAAACTAGGAATTTTAGAGTTTAACTCGTAAGAATTGATAATTTTGTATTCTTGTACGTTTGTCATTGATTTCTTAAGCTGCAAAGTGATTCTTTTATTTTTAATTTGATTCATTTTAGTCGACTATTTCGCCAAATCCAAGTTACCCACAGGTCACAGAGCCTAATGAAATGAAATTCTAAAGTAAACAAATTAGCTTTCATAAAACACACAAATTTGTAAAATTGTCAATATATATCATTTCATACTATGAAAAGGTATCTGAGGAAATAGTTTCAGTTCACGGCCAACAAGGTATCTTGTAATAAACATCCAGCGGTTTTTGATCCTATGATATGTTTTGATGGTTTCGACTCTCTGTTCTTTCCAGTCATACATATCCCTAAAAATGAAAATATACTTGTGACAAAGACAAAATAAATCGTAAATGGTACATGGGGTCTTCATAGTAGGACATGTAAACACAATTCTTTGCTATCGCTGAAGGATCGTTAAATAAATTAAAAAACATTTTGAGGCTATGCAAGACCTTTGTTCCTATTAATTTAAAAACAAAGTTTTGCTGAGGTAAGTAAAGAGCGAAGTTAAAACTTAAAACGAACAAAATTATTGCTTCAAATGCCATCTAACAAGTAGTAATAGTATCATGAGCTACTGGGTTAAGACCCTTCAGGCCATTAGAATGGTTATAGAATAGAGGCAAGACCCCTGAGGGACTAAACCATGCCATTCCTCCTGAGCTTACCCCCATATTTGGGAACTAGGTCATTGATTACACGCCCATATTTGTGAACTAAGGATTGAACAATCCAATTTGGGTCATTGACCTACTTAGAGATAGATATCCGAATTTCTGTCAGAATTTGATTAGCATATATTCAACCTTCAGAAGTCAATTGATCCAAGTACAGAAAAGGGATGACAATTTAAGTAAACAAGTTTAATTGATTTCAAAATTGAACTAATAGAATTTATGATATAATGTATTGTTTAGTATTGGAGTATGCATAAAGTAGAAACTAATAAAGTCTAATTCCTTTTTTTGTAATAGTACGACAGCCCTTAGCCATCAATGAACCAACCTCCATGGCACACAATAATCCACCCCAACTTTTTTGCCTTTTTTTGTACTTTTTAACTTTTTTGAATTTTTTCAACTTTTTTATATCTTAAAATTACATAAAATATACTTAAAACAAAAAAAAAATAAAATTCAATATTTTCGAAATACGAAATGAGAAAGATATAGATATGTTAATCATTAATTTTTAATATTAGACAAATAATGTTTGTAGTAAAAAATTTCTTTTTTTGGGAACAGAATTTTTGAACTAGAAATTTTAGTATAGAGTTTTAGATTAGAGTTTTATTTTAAAGTTTTAGTTTACAGTTTTAGTTTAGTTTTAGATTAGTTTTAGATTAGAGCCTTAGTTTAGAGTTTTATTTTAGACTTTTAGTTTAGTTCTATTTTAAATTTTTAGTTATATTTTTAGTTTGAGAGAGAAAAAGGTTTATTAAAAAAAATACACAAATTAACAACAAAACCCGAAGTTTATTAAAATTGTATGGGTACAAATCACCTTTTAAAAAACCCTACATACACAATTACTACCAGCCAGCCTTAGACCCCCCCCCCCCAAAAAAAAAGGACAAAAAATAATAAGAAGAAAATAAATAAATAAAAATAAACAAAATAAATTAATTTCTAATAATTTCACGACCTAATTGGATACCGAAAACACAAAACTAAAAATCATTCATTCTATTCTACCTCCTCGTCGTCCTCCCAAAAAAAAGTGTCACAATCACTTGAGAGAAAATTCGCCCAGCAAGGATTAAAACTCATATGTAGACAAACACTGTCCTTTTAGTTTACTGCGAAATTCATTTAGCTCATCAATTGTTGATATTGCCTGCGTTAATGGTTCCCGTACCTGAGTACCAACATTTCTTATGGAAAAAACAGATCACTTTGTAATATCCTGAGTTCGCCGAAATAGTGTTGATGTTTTGGTAGAGAAATTATGAAAATTAACACCACTTATAAATATTTCTCTAAAACACTCAGGTAATAACACGTGAGTATATTTAAACATAAAAAGAGCATTATAAAAACGCAATAATCCAGCAATCGGTTATATATTTACTTGAGTATATCCATGTCTAACCGGCATATTATGATTATCTCCAGTTTAAACACGTAGGGCATTATTTTGTAAACTTCTAAGGGGACGAAGGTGAATTAAAAACGTGCTTGACCACACAAGATAACCATATAGAAGGTATGGGTGAACAAAAGAAAAATAAAGCAATCTCATAATGTCCTTCGGAAAAAAGTGCTTCAGTTTCCTCATCATACCAACATTTCTGGCAACTTTGCCACTAACACATGAAATGTGCTCTTTGAAGTTAAGGCACTCATCAACAATCACCCCTAGATACTTTGTCGAAACTTCCCGAGGCAGAATATTTTCACCTAACTGTATTTTTTCAATCCAGGGGTAGTAATTGCTACTTCTCCCATACATTACAAAATGGGATTTTGCATGGTTTAGTTGAAGTCTGTTAACCCTCATCCATTTCTCAATGTTTAACTTGCCAGTATGAAGATTCTGAATAAGCATTTCCCCGGTTTTTGTAGCAACAGTTAGATGCGTTTCATCAGCAAAATAAGGCAAAATAGATTTTGATGCTCCAGTATCCCTACATTTTAAATCAAAAGACAGTCCATTGATAGCATTTCGCAGGTCATCAATATATATATAAGAAACAGTAGTGGCCCCAAAACAGACCCTTGAGGGACACCGAATTCAACACTTTTAACTTGCGATTTAATTTCACCAGCACTGACAAACTGCTTTCTATCTCGGAGAAAAGATTCCAACAGACGATAAAATATACCTCGAAAACCACAATTCCTCAGCTTCACCAGAAGAATTCCATGGTCCACTGCATCAAAGGCTTTCATAATGTCCAAAAAAACAGATGGAACTTTCCACCCTTGGTCCAGGGCATCGTTTACAGAAGTCGTGAGAAAAAGAAGAGCTGGACCGGTCGACATTGCTTTACGGAATCCAAACTGAGTTTTACTAAAATACATTTTATTCTCAAGAAAATCAACCATCCTGCCACTAATCAATTTTTCAAAAACTCTCGATAAAACTGGCAGCAATGAAATAGGCCTATAATCATTCGTCAAATTTTTTCCCCGCCCTTAAAAAGCGGAACCACTCTAGCAATTTTCATAAAATCGGGAAAAACACCAACTTTTAGGCACATATTAAATAGAACACAAACCTGGTCGCATATTTCCGAGAAAACATACTTAAGTACACGCAATGAAAGGAAGTCAGCACCCGAAGCATTATTTCTCATGTTCCACAATCTGGTACGTAATTCACTAGCAGTTACTGGTTTCAGATATGCAGATACATCACTTTCCTCGGGTAAAAACTGGTGGTATGTTCCATCCTCAGAAAATTTTCTCGTGGACTTCGCTATCCGTTTACCAACAATAGAAAAATGGTCACACATATTATCTACAATCGAAGCATCAGTGTTGAAATTTTCAGGAAAAATTGAACTTTTGGAAGGGCTGAGAACAGAGTGAATTACTCTCCACGTTCGCCTGGGATTACCTGCACTTTTTTTAAACTCATTTCGATAATAATTAATTCTCGCTTCTCGTAATAGGTTATTGAGTTCACAATTATATTTCTTGTATCTCGCTTTCGCCTCAGGAGACACTACAGAATATTTATATAGCAGTCTTCAATTTGATATGGCCTTCATCAGTCCTCTAGTAACCCAGGGTTTTCTAGGGGTAACATGAAACGTCGGCTTTTTAATAACTGTACAACTTTCTTTTAGTAATTTAGTTATTTCTGAATACCAGAATGAAAACTTTTCATTCACTTGCAGATCACTACTTTCTAAAAAGTCAAATTGAGTGTTCTTTAATTTTCTTCTGAATATGTTAGGAGCCTCGGCGTGCATTTTTAATACAGAAATTTGTGGTGGTATATTCATAGCTGTAGTAACACCAAACTCTCTATTAACAACAAGTACACCAAAATAATCAGAAACATCATTCAAAATAACATCAGCACAATCATACTTCACATTAACAAATATATTATCCAAAAGTGATTCTGAGCGCAAAGTCACTCGACTACATATATTAACTGTCGGTCTTAAACCGTAACCCAACATAACATTTAAAAACTCACGAACTCTCGGGTTTACATTTACTGAAAATAGATCAAGATTAAAGTCTCCACATACAAAGCATGGGCGATTTGAACCTGACAACTTATCCATTTGCCGCTCCAGCAAATCATTAAATTCCTGCACATTTCCAGATGGAGGTCGATAAACAACCACCACAAAGAAAAATTTTCCTGACTTACAAAGTTCAACCACCATTGATTCAAAAACCATCTCTTTATTCACACGGAGATCATTCCGTATTTTCATTGTAATATTCTTCCTGCAATATAAAGCCAATCCACCATGTAATCGTGATTCCCTATTCTGCGTCACACAGTCATAACTATCAATTTCAAGTAGACTAATTGTATGATTACGAAGCCACGTTTCATTCAATGCAAGGACATCCAACTCAGAATACTTACATAGTTCTGTTAAATAATTAAATGAACTAGAAAGATCTCGACAATTCAAACAGGAAATGCTCAAATTTTTCGGGCCCATAGTAGATTTATTTTCAATGTCAATAGAAAATTTATATTTAACCACTGGAAAATCTTCCATCGTTCTTTCATCATAATCTGGATTTAAGACCCCATTCTCCAGAATATCCCAACTCAACGAATTTTTCTCAAGTTTTTTCAATCTATTATTGTCATAATCCAACTCATTTTTTCAAGACACAAGCTTAGGAGGCAAAAAAGGAAACTCATAGAAAAATTAACTCTACTTACAACAACCACAAGTGATCTCCAGTATCCAGGAGGGCCGCAATCAATTTATAAGTTTAGTCTTACTTTAGATTAATAAGTTTAATTAATAATTAATAGTTTAATTTAATTAATAAGTTTAGTCTTACTTTAGAATTTTTGTTTAGAGTTATAGTTTGGAGTTCTAGTTTAGAGTTTTAGTTTAGTTTTAGTTTAGATTTTAGTTTAGATTTTGATTAGTTTTAGTTTAGAGTTCTAGTTTAGAATTTCAGTTTAGGGTTTTAGTTTAAAGTTATAGTTTATATTTTTAACTTATAATTTAAGTTTATAGCTTTAGTTTCGTTTTAGTTTAGTGTTTTAGTTTAGTTTTAGTTTATTTTTATTTTAGAGTTTTAGTTTTAAGTTTTAGTTTAGAGTTTTAGTTTTTAGTTTTAGTTTAGAGTTTTAGTTATATTTTTAGTTTAGAGTCTTCGTTTAGAGTTCTAGCTTAGACAGCTTCGAGTTTTAGTTTAGAGTTTTAGTTTTGAGTTTTGGTTTTGAGTTTTAGTTTCGTTTTAATTTAGCTTTTAGATTAGTTTTAGTTTAGAGTTCAAGTTTAGAGTTTTAGTTTAGAGTTTTAGTTTAAAGTTATAGTTTAGAGTCTTAGTTTTCAGTTTTAGTTTATAGCTTTAGTTTCGTTTGAGTTCAATGTTTTAGTTTAGTTTTAGATTATTTTTAGTCTAGAGTTTTAGTTTTAAGTTTTAGTTTCAAGTTATAGTTTAGAGTTTTAGTTTTTAGTTTTAGTTTAGAGTTTTGGTTTCGTTTTAGTTTAGACTTTTAGTTATATTTTTATTTTAGAGTCTTAGCTCAGAGTTTTAGTTGAGTTTTAGTTTTGAGTTTTAGTTTAGATTTTTAGTTTTATCTTAGAGTTTTAGTTTCGTTTTAGTTTAGAGTTTTAGTTTAGTTTTAGATTAGTTTTAGTTTAGAGTTTTAGTTTAGACTTTTAGATTAGTTCTAGTTTAGATTTTTAGTTATATTTTTAGTTTAGAGTCTTAGTTTAGAGTTTTAGTTTAGAATATTAGTTTAAGAGTATTAGTTTAAAGTTACAGTTTATAGATTTAGTTTTGAGTTTTAGTTTAGAGTTTTAGTATCGTTTTAGTGAAGATTTTTAGTTTAGCTTTTGATTAATTTTAGTTTAGAGTTCTAGTTTATTGTTTTAGCTTAGAGTTTTAGTTTAAATTTATAGTTTAGAGTTTTAGTTTTGAATTTTAGTTTGTGGCTTTAGTTTCGTTTTAGTTTAGTGTTTTAGTTTAGTTTTATATTATTTTTATTTTATAGTTTTAATTTTTAGTTTAGAGTTTTTATTTTAAAGTTATAGTTTATACTTTTAGTTTAGTTTTAGTTTAGATTTTTAGTTATATTTTTAGTTTAGAGTCTTAGTTTAGAGTTCTAGCTTAGATTTTTAGTTGTATTTTTATTTTAGCTTAGAATTTTAGTTTTGAGTCTTAGGCTAGAGTTTTGATTTAAAATTTTAGTTTAGAGTTTTACTTTTGAGTTTTAGTTTAGAGTTTTAGTTTTGTTTTAGTTTGGAGTTTGAGTTTAGTTTTAGTTTAGATATTTCGTTTAGAGTTTCTAGCTTAGAAATTTACTTTAGAACATTAGTTTAGAGTTTTAGTTTAGAATTTTAGTAAGTTATAGTTTAGGGTTTTAGTTTTGAATTTTAGTTTATAGCTTTATTTTCGTTTTAGTTTAGTGTTTTAGTTTAGTTTTAGATTATTTTTAGTTTAGAGTTTTAGTTTTGAGTTTTAGTTTAGAGTTTTAGTTTAAAGTTATAGTTTAGAGTTTTAGTTTTTAGTTTTAGTTTAGAGTTTTAGTTTCGTTTTAGTTTAAACTTTTAGTTTACTTTTAGTTTATATTTGTATTTATATTTTTAGTTTAGAGTCTTCGTTTGGCGTTCTAGCTTAGACAACTTCGAGTTTTAGTTTAGGGTTTTAGTTTAGAGTTTTAGTCTAGAGTTTTAGTTTCGTTTTAGTTTAGAGTTTTAGTTTAGTTTTAGATTAGTTTTAGTTTAGAGTTTTAGTTTAGCTTTAGATTAGTTTTAGTTTAGAGTTCTAGTTTAGAGTTTTAGTTTAGAGGTTTAGTTTAAAGTTATAGTTTAGACTTTTAGTTTTCAGTTTTAGTTTCGTTTGAGTTTAGTGTTTTAGTTTAGTTTTAGATTATTTTTAGTTTAGAGTTTTAGTTTTAAGTTTTAGTTTAGAGTTTTAGTTTAAAGTTATAGTTTGGAGTTTTAGTTTTTAGTTTTAGTTTAGAGTTTTGGTTTCATTTTAGTTCAGACTTTTAGTTATATTTTTATTTTAGAGTCTTAGCTCAGAATTTTAGTTTAGAGTTTTAGTTTAGGGTTTTAGTTTAGAGTTTTAGTTTAGAGTTTTTAGCTTAGAAATTTAGCTTAGAAATTTAATTTTAGTTTAGAGTTTTAGTTTAGGGTTTTAGTTTAGAGTTTCAGTTTAGAGCATAAGTTTAGAGTTTTAGTTTATTTTAGTTTTGAGTTTTAGTTTAGAGTTTTATTTTCGTTTTAGTTAGTTTTAGTTTAGTTTTAGTTTAGATTTTTAGTTTTGATTTTTTTCTTAGAATTTTATTTTAGAGTTTTATTTTAGAGTTTTTTTTTATTTTTATTTTAGAGTTTTAGTTTAGAGTTTAAGTTTTGAGATTTATTTTAGGTTATGTTTAGTTTTAGCTTAGAGTTTTAGCTTAGAGTTTTATTTTAGATTTTCAGTTTAGAGTTTTAGCTTAGACTTTTAGTTTAGAGTTTTATTTTAAAGATTTAGTTTAGAGTTTTAGTTTAGAGTTTTAATTTAGAGTTTTAGTTTAGCTTTTTAGATTTGAGCTTTAGTTTAGAGTAGAGTTTTACTTTAAAGTTTTAGTTTAGAGTTTTTGTTTAGTTTTAGATTAGTTTTAGATTAGAGTCTTAGTTTAGAGTTTTATTTTGGACTTATAGTTTAGTTCTAGTTTAAATTTTTAGTTATATTTTTAGTTTAGTCTTACTTTAGAATTTTTGTTTAGAGTTATCGTTTGGAGTTCTAGTTTAGAGTTTAGTTCAAAGTTTTAGTTTAGGGTTCTAGTTTAGAGTTTTAGTTTAGAGTCTTAGTTTAGAGTTATAGTTTGAGTTTTATTTTAGATTTTTTAGTTTAGAGTATTAGTTTAGAGTTCTAGTTTAGAGTTTTAGTTTAGAGTTTTAGTTTAAAGTAATAGTTTAGAGTTTTAATTTTTAATTTTAGTTTATAGCTTTAGTTTCGTTTTAGTTTAGTGTTTTAGTTTAGTTTTAGATTATTTTTAGTTTAGAGTTTTAGTTTTAAGTTTTAGTTTAGATTTTTAGTTTTTAGTTTTAGTTTAGAGTTTTAGTTTCGTTTTAGTTTAGACTTTTTGTTTATTTTTAGTTTATATTTTTAGTTATATTTTTAGCTTAGAGTGTTCGTCTAGAGTTCTAGCTTAGATAGCTTCGAGTTTTAGTTTAGAGTATTAGTTTTGAGTTTTGTTTTAGAGTTTTAGTTTCGTTTTGATTTAGATTTTTAGTTTAGATTTTGATTAGTTTTAGTTTAGAGTTTTAGTTTAGGATTTTAGTTTAAAGTTTTAGTTTATAGTTTTAGTTTTTAATTTTAGTTTATAGCTTTAGTTTCGTTTTAGTTTAGTGTTTTAGTTTAGTTTTAGATTATTTTTATTCTAGAGTTTTAGTTTTAAGTTTTAGTTTAGAGTTTTAGTTTTTAGTTTCAGTTTAGAGTTTTAGTTTCGTTTTAGTTTAGACTTTTAGTTTATATTTTTAGTTATATTTTTAGTTTAGAGTCTTCGTTTAGAGTTTTAGCTTAGATAGCTTCGAGTTTAAGTTTTGAGGTTTGGTTTAGAGTTTTAGTTTCGTTTTAGTTTAGAGTTTTAGTTTAGCTTTAGATTAGTTTTAATTTAGAGTTTTAGTTTAGAGTTTTAGTTTAGAGTTTTAGTTTAAAGTTATAGTTTAGAGTCTTAGTTTTCAGTTTTAGTTTATAGCTTTAGTTTCGTTTTAGTTCAGTGTTTTAGTTTAGTTTTATATTATTTTTAGTCTAGAGTTTTAGTTTTGAGTTTTAGTTTAGAGTTTTAGTTTCAAGTTATAGTTTAGAGTTTTATTTTTTAGTTTTATTTTACAGTTTTAGTTTCGTTTTAGTTTAGATTTTAGTTATATTTTTATTTTATAGTCTTAGCTCAGAGTTTTAGTTTAGGGTTTTAGTTTAGAGTTTTAGTCTAGAGTTTTAGTTTCGTTTTATTTTAGAGTTTTAGTTTAGAGTGAAAGTTTTGAGATTCAATTTTAGTTTTAGTTTAGAGTTTTAGTTTAGACTTTTAGATTAGTTGTAGTTTAGATTTTTAGTTATATTTTTAGTTTAGAGTCTTAGTTTGGAGTTTTAGTTTCAAATTTTAGTTTAAGAGTATTAGTTTAAAGTTACAGTTTATAGTTTTAGTTTTGAGTTTTAGTTATGATTTTTAGTTTTAGTTTAGAGTTTTAGTTTCGTGTTAGTTTAGATTTTTATTTTAGTTTTAGATTAGTTTTATTTTAGAGTCTTAGTTTAGACTTTTAGATTAGTTTTATTTTATATTTTTAGTTATATTTTTAGTTTAGAGTCTTAGTTTAGAGTTTTAGTTTAGAAATTTAGTTTAAGAGTATTAGTTTAAAGTTACAGTTTATAGATTTAGTTTTCAGTTTTAGTTTAGAGTTTTAGTATCGTTTTAGTCAAGATTTTTAGTTTAGCTTTAGATTACTTTTAGTTTAGAGTTCTAGTTTAGTGTTTTAGCTTAGAGTTTTAGTTTAAATTTATAGTCTAGAGTTTTAGTTTTGAGTTTTAGTTTGTGGCTTTAGTTTTGTTTTAGTTTAGTTTTTTAGTTTAGTTTTGAATTATTTTTAGTTTATAGTTTTAGATTATAGTTTTTAGTTTAAATTTATAGTTTATACTTTTAGTTTAGTTTTATTTTAGATTTTTAGTTATATTTTTAGTTTAGAGTCTTAGTTTAGAGTTCTAGCTTAGATTTTTAGTTATATTTTTATTTTAGGATCTTAGCTTAGAGTTTTAGAGTTGAGTTTTAGGTTAGAGTTTTAGTTTAAAGTTTTAGTTTAGAGTTTAAGTTTTGAGTTTTAGTTTAGAGTTTTAGTTTTGTTTTAGTTTGGAGTTTGAGTTTAGTTTTAGTTTAGATATTTAGTTTAGAGTATCTAGCTTAGAAATTTAGTTTAGTGTTTTAGTTTAAAGTTATAGTTTAAAGTTTTAGTTTTGAATTTTAGTTTATAGCTTTATTTTCGTTTTAGTTTAGTGTTTTATTTTAGTTTTAGATTATTTTTAGTTTAGAGTTTTATTTTTAAATTTTAGTTTAGAGTTTTAGTTTAAATTTATAGTTTAGAATTTCAGTTTTTAGTTTGAGTTTAGAGTTTTTGTTACGTTTTAGTTTAGACTTTTTGTTTACTTTTAGTTTATATTTTTAGTTATATTTTTTGTTTAGAGTCTTCGTTTAGCGTTCTAGCTTAGACAACTTCGAGTTTTAGTTTAGAGTTTTAGTTTTGAGTTTTAGTTTAGAGTTTTAGTTTCCTTTTAGTTTAGAGTTTTAGTTTAGCTTTAGATTAGTTTTAGTTTAGAGTTTTAGTTTAGAGTTTTAGTTTAGAGGTTTAGTTTAAAGTTATAATTTAGAGTCTTAGTTTTCGGTTTTAGTTTATAGATTTAGTTTCGTTTTAGTTCAATGTTTTAGTTTAGTTTTAGATTATTTTTATTCTAGAGTTTTAGTTTTGAGTTTTCTTTTAGAGTCTTGGTTTCAAGTTTTAGTTTAGATTTTGATTTTTTATTTTTATTTTAGAGTTTTGGTTTGGTTTTAGTTTATACTTTTAATTATATTTTTATTTTAGATTATTATGTAAGTGTTTTGGCTGATTTTTATTTTAGATTTTTATTTTAGATTTTTAGTTTTAGTTTTAGTTTTAGTTTTAGAGTTTTAGTTTAGAGTTTTAGTTTAGGGTTTTAGTTTAGAGTTTTAGCTTTGAGTTAGAGCTTAGAAATTTAGCTTAGAAATTTAGCTTTAGTTTAGAGTTTTAGTTTAGGGTTTTAGTTTAGAGTTTTAGTTTAATTTAGTTTTGAGTTTTAGTTTAGAGTTTTAGTTTCGTTTTAGTTTAGTTTTAGTTTAGTTTTCGTTTATATTTTTTGTTTATAGTTTTAGCTGAGAAATTTAGTTTTGAGTTTTAGTTTAGAGTTTTTGTTTAGTTTTATTTTAGAGTTTGAGTTTAAAGTTAAAGTTTTGAGCTTTATTTTAGTTTATGTTTAGTTTTAGTTTATAGTTTTAGTTTAGAGTTTTAGTTTAGAGTTTCAGTTTAGATTTTTAGTTTAGATTTTTAGTTTAGAGTTTTATTTTAGAGTTTTAGTTTATAGTTTTAGTTTAGTTTTAGATTAGTTTCAGATTAGAGTCTTAATTTAGAGTTTTATTTTAGACTTTTAGTTTAGCTCTAGTTTAAATTTTTAGTTGTATTTTTAGTTTAGTTTTACTTTAGAGTTTTTGTTTAGAGTTATAGTTTGGAATTCTAGTTTAGAGTTTAGTTTAAAGTTTTAGTTTAGTTTTAGTTTAGATTTTTAGTTTAGATTTTTTAGTTTAGAGTTCTAGTTTAGAGTTTTAGTTTAAAGTTTTAGCTTAAAGTTATAGTTTAGAGTTTTAGTTTTGAATTTTAGTTTAGTTTTAGAATTTTAGTTTTAGATTATTTTTAGTTTAGAGTTTTAGTTTTAAGTTTTAGTTTAGAGTTTTAGTTTTTAGTTTTAGTTTAGAGTTTTAGTTTCGTTTTAGTTTAGACTTTTTGTTTAGTTTTAGTTTATATTTTTAGTTATATTTTTAGTTTAGAGTCTTCGTTTAGAGTTATAGCGTAGATAGCTTCAAGTTTTAGTTTAGAGTATTAGTTTTGAGTTTTGGTTTAGAATTTTAGTTTCGTTTTGATTTAGATTTTTATTTTAGATTTTGATTAGTTTTAGTTTAGAGTTCTAGTTTAGATTTTTAGTTTAGTTTTAGTTTAAAGTTATAGTTTAGAGTTTTAGTTTTGAATTTTAGTTTATAGCTTTAGTTTCGTTTTAGTTTAGTTTTAGGTTATTTTTAGATTAGAGTTTTAGTTTTAAGTTTTATTTTAGAGTTTTAGTTTTAATTTTTATTTTAGAGTTTTAGTTTTTAGTTTCAGTTTAGAGTTTTAGTTTCGTTTTAGTTTAGACTTCTAGTTTACTTTTAGTTTATCATTTTAGTTATATTTTTAGTTTAAAGTCTTTGTTTAGAGTTCTAGCTTAGATATCTTCGAGTTTAAGTTTTGAGTTTTGGTTTGAAGTTTTAGTTTCGTTTTAGTTTAGAGTTTTAGTTTAGCTTTAGATTAGTTTTAGTTTAGAGTTCTAGTTTAAAGTTTTAGTTTAGAGTTTTAGTTTAAAGTTATAGTTTAGAGTTTTAGTTTTCAGTTTTAGTTTATAGCTTTAGTTTCGTTTGAGTTTAATGTTTTAGTTTAGTTTTGGATTATTTTTAGTTCAGAGTTTTAGTTTTGAGTTTTAGTTTAGATTTTTAGTTTAGAGTTTTGGTTTAGAGTTTTAGTTTCGTTTTAGTTTAGAGTTTTAGTTTAGTTTTAGATTAGTTTTAGTTTAGAGTCTTAGTTTAGACTTTTAGATTAGTTCTAGTTTAGATTTTTAGTTATATTTTTAGTTTAGAGTCTTAGTTTAGAGTTTTAGTTTAGAATATTAGTTTAAGAGTATTAGTTTAAAGTTACAGTTTATAGTTTTAGTTTTGAGTTTTAGTTTAGAGTTTTAGTATCGTTTTAGTTAATATTTTTAGTTTAGCTTTAGATTACTTTTAGTTTAGAGTTCTAGTTTAGTGTTTTAGCTTAGAGTTTTTTTTTAGTGTTTTAGAGTTTTAGTTTTAGTAATATTTTTAGTTATAGTTTGGAATTCTAGTTTAGAGTTTAGTACGAAGTTTTAGTTTAGGGTTCTAGTTTAGAGTTTTAGTTTAGTGTCTTAGTTTAGAGTTTTAGTTTAGTTTTAGTTTAGATTTTTAGTTTAGATTCTGATTAGTTTTAGTTTAGAGTTCTAGTTTAGAGTTTTAGTTTAGAGTTTTAGTTTAAAGTTATAGTTTAGAGTTTTAGTTTTTAATTTTAGTTTATAGCTTTAGTTTCGTTTTAGTTTAGTGTTTTAGTTTAGTTTTAGATTATTTTTATTTTAGAGTTTTAGTTTTAAGTTTTAGTTTAGAGTTTGGACTTTTAGATTAGTTCTAGTTTAGATTTTTAGTTATATTTTTAGTTTAGAGTCTTAGTTTAGAGTTTTAGCTTAGAATTTTAGTTTAAGAGTATTAGTTTAAAGTTACAGTTTAAAGTTACAGTTTATAGTTTTAGTTTTGAGTTTTAGTTTAGAGTTTTAGTATCGTTTTAGTTAATATTTTTAGTTTAGCTTTCGATTACTTTTAGTTTAGAGTTCTAGTTTAGTGTTTTAGCTTAGAGTTTTAGTTTAAATTTATAGTTTAGAGTTTTAGTTTTGAGTTTTAGTTTGTGGCTTTAGTTTCGTTTTAGTTTAGTGTTTTAGTTTAGTTTTAGATTATTTTTATTTTATAGTTTTAATTTTTAGATTAGAGTTTTTAGTTTAAAGTTATAGTTTAGACTTTTAGTTTAGTTTTAGTTTAGATTTTTAGTTATATTTTTAGTTTAGAGTCTTAGTTTAGAGTTCTAGCTTAAGTTTTTGATTATATTTTTATTTTAGGGTCTTAGCTTAGAGTCTTAGTTTTGAGTTTTAGGTTAGAGTTTTAGTTTAAAGTTTTAGTTTAGAGTTTTAGTTTTGAGTTTTAGTTTAGAGTTTTAGCTTTGTTTTAGTTTCGAGTTTTAGTTTAGTTTTAGTTTAGATATTTAGTTTAGAGTTTCTAGCTTAGAAATTTAGTTTAGAGTATTAGTTTAAAATTTGAGTTTAAAGTTATAGTTTAGAGTTTTAGTTTTGAATTTTAGTTTATAGCTTTAGTTTCGTTTTAGTTTAGTGTTTTAGTTTAGTTTTAGATTATTTTTATTTTAGAGTTTTAGTTTTAAGTTTTAGTTTTGAGTTTTAGTTTAGAGTTTTAGTTTACAGTTATAGTTTAGAGTTTTAGTTTTTAGTTTTAGTTTACAGTTTTAGTTTCGTGTTATTTTATACTTTGATTTTAGTTTTATTTTCTATTTGTAGTTACATTTTTATTTTAGAGTCTTAGTTTAGCGTTTTAGCTTAGATAGCTTCGAGTTTTAGTTTAGAGTTTTAGTTTTGAGTTTTAGTTTAGTTTTAGACTAGTTTTAATTTAGAGTTTTAGTTTAGACTTTTAGATTAGTTATAGTTTAGGTTTTTAGTTATATTTTTATTTTAGATCCTTAGTTTAGAGTTTTAGTTTATAATTTTAATTTCGAGTATTTGTTTAAAGTTACAGTTTATAGTTTTAGTTTTAGTTTAGAGTTTTAGTATCGTTTTAGTTAAGTGTTTTAGTTTAGCTTTAGATTAGTTTTAGTTTAGAGTTCTAGTTTAGTGTTTTAGCTTAGAGTTTTAGTTTAAATTTATAGTCTAGAGTTTTAGTTTTGAGTTTTAGTTTGTGGCTTTAGTTTCGTTTTAGTTTATTGTTTTATTTTATTTTTAGATTATTTTTAGTTTATAGTTTTAATTTTTAGTTTAGATTTTTTATTTTAAAGTTATAGTTTGTACTTTTAGTTTAGTTTTAGTTTAGATTTTTATTTATATTTTTAGTTTAGAGTCTTAGTTTAGAGTTCTAGCTTAGATTTTTAGTTATATTTTTATTTTAGGGTCTTAGCTTAGAGTTTTAGCTTTGAGTTTTAGGTTAGAGTTTTAGTTTAAAGTTTTAGTTTTAAGTTTTAGTTTAGAGTTTTAGTTTAAAGTTATAGTTTAGAGTTTCAGTTTTTTGTTTTAGTTTATAGTTTTAGTTTCGTTTTAGTTTAGACTTTTAGTTTACTTTTAGTTTATATTTTTAGATATATTTTTATTTTATAGTCTTAGTTTATAGTTTTATCTTAGATAGCTTAAAGTTTTAGTTTAGAGTTTTAGTTTTGAGCTTTAGTTTAGAGTTTTAGTTTACTTTTAGTTTAGAGTTTTAGTTTAGCTTTAGATTAGTTTTAGTTTAGAGTTATAGTTTAGAGTTTTAGTTTAGAGATTTAGTTTAGAGTTTTATTTTAAAGTTTTAGTTTAGAGTTTTAGTTTAGTTTTAGATTAGTTTTGGATTAGAGTCTTAGTTTAGAGTTTTATTTTAGACTTTTAGTTTAGTTCTAGTTTAAATTTTTAGTTATATTTTTAGTTTAGTCTTACTTTAGAATTTTTGTTTAGTGTTATAGTTTGGAATTCTAGTTTAGAGTTTAGTTTAAGGTTTTAGTTTAGTTTTAGTTTAGATTTTTAGTTTAGATTTGGATTAGTTTTAGTTTAGAGTTCTAGTTTAGAGTTTTAGTTTAGAGTTTTAGTTTAAAGTAATAGTTTAGAGTTTTAATTTTTAATTTTATTTTATAGCTTTAGTTTCGTTTTAGTTTAGTGTTTTAGGTTAGTTTTAGATTATTTTTAGTCTAGAGTTTTAGTTTTAAGTTTTAGTTTAGAGTTTTAGTTTAAAGTTATAGTTTAGAGTTTTAGTTTTTAGTTTTAGTTTAGAGTTTTAGTTTCGTTTTAGTTTAAACTTTTAGTTTAATTTTAGTTTGTATTTTTAGTTATATTTTTAGTTTAGAGTCTTAGTTTAGAGTTTTAGCTTATATATCTTCGAGTTTTAGTTTAGAGTTTTAGTTTAGAGTTTAGTTTCCTTTTAGTTTAGAGTTTTAGTTTAGCTTTGGATTAGTTTTAGTTTAGAGTTCTAGTATAGAGTTTTAGTTTAGAGGTTTAGTTTAAAGTTATAGTTTAGAGTTTTAGTTTTCGGTTTTAGTTTATAGCTTTAGTTTCGTTTGAGTTTAGTGTTTTAGTTTAGTTTTAGATTATTTTTAGTTTAGAGTTTTAGTTTTAAGTTTTAGTTTATAGTTTTGGTTTCGTTTTAGTTTATTCTTTTATTTATATTTTTTTTTAGAGTCTTATCTCAGAGTTTTGGTTAAGAGTTTTAGTTTTGAGTTTTCGTTTAGAGTTTTAGTTTTGAGTTTTAGTTTAGAGTTTTAGTTTTTAGTTTTAGTTTAGAGTTTTGGTTTCGTTTTAGTTTAGACTTTTAGTTATATTTTTATTTTAGAGTCTTAGCTCAGTGTTTTGGCTTAGAGTTTTAGTTTTGAGTTTTAGTTTAGAGTTTTAGTTTAAAGTTATAGTTTAGAGTTTTAGTTTTTAGTTTTAGTTTAGAGTTTTAGTTTCGTTTTGGTTTAGACTTTTAGTTATATTTTTATTTTAGATTCTTAGCTCATAGTTTTGGTTTAGAGTTTTAGTTTAGAGTGTTAGTTTTGATTGTCACTTTAGAGTTTTAGTTTTGAGTTTTAGTTTAGAGTTTTAGTTTAGTTTTAGATTAGTTTTAGTTTAGAGTTTTAGTTTAGACTTTTAGATTAGTTCTAGTTTAGATTTTTAGTTATATTTTTAGTTTAGAGTCTTAGTTTAGAGTTTTAGTTTAGAATTTTAGTTTAGAGTAATAGTTTAAAGTTACAGTTTATAGTTTTAGTTTTGAGTTTTAGTTTAGAGTTTTAGTATCGTTTTAGTTAAGAGTTTTAGTTTAGCTTAGATTAGTTTTAGTTAAGAGTTCTAGTTTAGTGTTTTAGCTTAGAGTTTTAGTTTAAATTTATAGTTTAGATTTTCAGTTTTGAGTTTTAGTTTGTGGCTTTAGTTTCGTTTTAGTTTAGTGTTAGTTTAGTTTTAGATTATTTTTAGTTTATAGTTTTAAGTTTTAGTTTAGAGTTTTTATTTTAAATTTATATTTTAGACTTTTATTTTAGTTTAATTTTAGATTTTTAGTTATATTTTTAGTTTAGAGTCTTAGTTTAGAATCCTAGCTTAGATTTTTAGTTATATTTTTATTTTAGGGTCTTAGCTTAGAGTTTTAGTTTTGAGTTTTGGGTTAGAGTTTTAGTTTAAAGTTTTAGTTTAGAGTTTTAGTTTTGAGTTTTAGTTTACAGTTTTAGTTTTGTTTTAGTTTGGAGTTTGAGTTTAGTATTAGTTTATATATTTAGTTTAGAGTTTCTAGCTTGGAAATTTTGTTTAGAATTTTAGTTTAGAGTTTTAGTTTAGGGTTTTAGTTTAAAGTTATAGTTTATAGTTTTAGTTTTGAATTTTAGTTTATAGCTTTAGTTTCGTTTTAGTTTAGTGTTTTAGTTTAGTTTTAGATTATTTTTAGTTTAGAGTTTTAGTTTTAATTTTTATTTTATATTTTTATTTTAAAGTTATAGTTTATAGTTTTAGTTTTTAGTTTTAGTTTACAGTTTTAGTTTCGTTTTAGTTTAAACTTTTAGTTTACTTTTAGTTTCTATTTTTAGTTATATTTTTAGTTTAGAGTCTTAGTTTAGAGTTTTAGCTTAGATAGCTTCGAGTTTTAGTTTAGAGTTTTAGTTTAGAGTTTTAGTTTCCTTTTAGTTTAGAGTTTTAGTTTAGCTTTAGATTAGTTTTAGTTTAGAGTTCTAGTTTAGAGTTTTAGTTTAGAGGTTTAGTTTAAAGTTATAGTTTAGAGTTTTAGTTTTCGGTTTTAGTTTATAGCTTTAGTTTCGTTTGAGTTTAGTGTTTTAGTTTAGTTTTAGATTATTTTTAGTTTAGAGTTTTAGTTTTAAGTTTTAGTTTAGAGTTTTGGTTTCGTTTTAGTTTATACTTTTATTTATATTTTTTTTTATAGTATTATATCAGAGTTTTGGTTAAGAGTTTTAGTTTTTAGTTTTAGTTTAGAGTTTTAGTTTTGAGTTTTAGTTTAGAGTTTTAGTTTAAAGTTATAGTTTAGAGTTTTAGTTTTTAGTTTTAGTTTAGAGTTTTGGTTTCGTTTTGGTTTATACTTTTATTTATATTTGTATTTTAGATTATTATCTCATAGTTTTGGTTTAGAGTTTTACTTTAGAGTGTTAGTTTTGAGTTTTAGTTTAGAGTTTTAGTTTAGTTTTAGATTAGTTTTAGTTTAAAGTTTTAGTTTAGACTTTTAGATTAGTTCTAGTTTAGATTTTTAGTTATATTTTTAGTTTAGAGTCTTAGTTTAGAGTTTTAGTTTAGAATTTTAGTTTAGAGTAATAGTTTAAAGTTACAGTTTATAGTTTTAGTTTTGAGTTTTAGTTTAGAGTTTTAGTATCGTTTTAGTTAAGAGTTTTAGTTTAGCTTAGATTAGTTTTAGTTAAGAGTTCTAGTTTAGTGTTTTAGCTTAGAGTTTTAGTTTAAATTTATAGTTTAGATTTTCAGTTTTGAGTTTTAGTTTGTGGCTTTAGTTTCGTGTTAGTTTGGTGTTAGTTTAGTTTTATATTATTTTTAGTTTATAGTTTTAAGTTTTAGTTTAGAGTTTTTATTTTAAATTTATAGTTTAGACTTTTATTTTAGTTTTAGTTTAGATTTTTATTTATATTTTTAGTTTATAGTATTAGTTTAGAGTCCTAGATTGGATTTTTAGTTATATTTTTATTTTAGAGTCTTAGCTTAGAGTCTTAGTTTAGAGTTTTAGGTTATAGATTTAGTTTAAAGTAATAGCTTAGAGTTTGAGTTTATATTTTTAGTTCAGAGTTTTAGCTTTGTTTTAGTTTGGAGTTTTAGTTTAGTTTTAGTTTATATATTTAGTTTATAGTTTCTAGCTTGGAAATTTTGTTTAGAATTTTAGTTTAGAGTTTTAGTTTAGGGTTTTAGTTTAGAGTTTTAGTTTAGAGTTTTAGTTTTGAATTTTAGTTTATAGCTTTAGTTTCGTTTTAGTTTAGTGTTTTAGTTTAGAGTTTTAGTTTAAATTTATAGTTTAGATTTTCAGTTTTTAGTTTTAGTTTGTGGCTTTAGTTTCGTTTTAGTTTAGTTTTAGTTTATTTTTAAATTATTTTTAGTTTATAGTTTTAAGTTTTAGTTTAGAGTTTTTAGTTTAAAGTTATAGTTTGGACTTTTAGTTTAGTTTTAGTTTAGATTTTTAGTTATATTTTTAGTTTAGAGTCTTAGTTTAGAATTCTATCTTGGATTTTTAGTTGTATTTTTATTTTAGGGTCTTAGCTTAGAGTCTTAGTTTTGAGTTTTGGGTTAGAGTTTTAGTTTAAAGTTTTAGTTTAGAGTTTTAGTTTTGAGTTTTAGTTTACAGTTTTAGTTTTGTTTTAGTTTGGAGTTTGAGTTTAGTTTTAGTTTATATATTTAGTTTAGAGTTTCTGGCTTAAAAACTTAGTTTAGAATTTTAGTTTAGTTTTTTAGTTTAGGGTTTTAGTTTAGAGTTTTAGTTTAGAGTTTTTAGCTTAGAAATTTAGCTTAGAAATTTAATTTTAGTTTAGAGTTTTAGTTTAGTGTTTTAGTTTAGAGTTTCAGTTTAGAAATGTAGTTTTAGTTTAGATTTTTAGTTTAGAGTATAAGTTTAGAGTTTTAGTTTTTTTTAGTTTTGAGTTTTAGTTTAGAGTTTTAGTTTTGTTTTAGTTAGTTTTAGTTTAGTTTTCGTTTAGATTTTTAGTTTAGAGTTTTAGCTGAGAAATTTAGTTTAGAGTTTTAGTTTAGAGTTTTTGTTTATTTTTATTTTAGAGTTTGAGTTTATAGTTTAAGTTTTGAGATTTAATTTAGGTTATGTTTATCGTTTTAGTTTATAGTTTTCGTTTGCAGTTTCAGTTTAGGGTTTTAGTTTATTTTTAGTTTAGAGTTTTAGTTTAGAGTTATAGTTTAAAGCTTCAGTTTAGAATTACAGTTTAAAGTTTTAGTTGACAATCTAGACTTGGAGTTCTTTTTTATATTTTCAACGAAGAGTTTCAGCTACGAGTTTTAGCCTAGATTTTTCGCTCTGACTCTTATTTAAGAGTTTTAGCATAGATTTTTATTTTTGGATTTTAGTTTTGATTTTTGGTTTACAGTTTTAGTTTAGTTTTAGTTTAGAGTTTTAGTTTAGTTTTAGGTTAGTTTTAGTTTAGAGTTTTAAGTTTAGAATTTTAGATTAGTTCTGGTTTAGATTTTTAGTTATATTTATAGTTTAGAGTCTTATTTTAGAGTTTTAGTTTAGAATTTTAGTTTAGAGTACTAGTTTAAATTTACAGTTTATAGTTTTAGTTTTAAGTTTTAGTTTAGAGTTTTAGTATCGTTTTAGTTAAGAGTTTTAGTTTAGCTTTAGATTAGTTTTAGTTAAGAGTTCTAGTTTATTGTTTCAGCTTAGAGTTTTAGTTTAAGTTTATAGTTTAGAGTTTTAGTTTTGAGTTTTAGTTTGTGGCTATAGTTTCGTTTTAGTTTAGTGTTTTATTTTAGTTTTGGATTATTTTTAGTTTATAGTTTTAGTTTAGATTTTTTAGTTTAAAGTTATAGTTTGGACTTTTAGTTTAGATTTTTAGTTATATTTTTATTTTAGGATCTTAGCTTAGAGTTTTAGAGTTGAGTTTTAGGTTAGAGTTTTAGTTTAAAGTTTTAGTTTAGAGTTTAAGTTTTGAGTTTTAGTTTAGAGTTTTAGTTTTGTTTTAGTTTGGAGTTTGAGTTTAGTTTTAGTTTAGATATTTAGTTTAGAGTATCTAGCTTAGAATTTTAGTTTAGAATTTTAGTATAGAGTTTTTGTTTTGAGTTTTAGTTTAGAGTTTTAGTTTAAAGTTATAGTTTAAAGTTTTAGTTTTGAATTTTAGTTTATAGCTTTATTTTCGTTTTAGTTTAGTGTTTTATTTTAGTTTTAGATTATTTTTAGTTTAGAGTTTTATTTTTAAATTTTAGTTTAGAGTTTTAGTTTAAATTTATAGTTTAGAATTTAATTTTTTAGTTTGAGTTTAGAGTTTTTGTTACGTTTTAGTTTAAACTTTTAGTTTACTTTTAGTTTCTATTTTTAGTTATATTTTTAGTTTAGAGTCTTCGTTTAGAGTTTTAGCTTAGATAGCTTCGAGTATTAGTTTAGAGTTTTAGTTTAGCTTATTAGTTTGGAGTTTTAGTTTAGCTTTAGTTTAGAGTTTTAGTTTAGAGTATTAGCTTAGAGTTTTAGTTTAGAGTTTTAGTTTAAAGTTTTAGTTTTGAGTTTTAGTTTTCAGTTTTAGTTTATAGCTTTAGTTTCGTTTGAGTTTAGTGTTTTAGTTTAGTTTTAGATTATTTTTAGTTTAAAGTTTTAGTTTTAAGTTTTAGTTTAGAGTTTTAGTTTAAAGTTATAGTTTATAGTTTTAGTTTTTAGTTTTAGTTTAGAGTTTTGGTTTCATTTTAGTTTAGACTTTTATTTATATTTTTATTTTAGAGTCTTAGCTCAGAGTTTTAGTTTAGAGTTTTAGTTTTGAGTTTTAGTTTAGAGTTTTAGTTTTGGTTTTAGTTCTAGTTTTAGAGTTTTAGTTTAGAGTTTTAGTTTAGGGTTTTAGTTTAGAGTTTTAGCTTTGAGTTAGAGCTTAGAAATTTAGCTTAGAAATTTAGCTTTAGTTTAGAGTTTTAGTTTAGGGTTTTAGTTTAGAGTTTTCGTTTAATTTAGTTTTGAGTTTTCGTTTAGAGTTTTAGTTTCGTTTTAGTTTAGTTTTATTTTAGTTTTTGTTTCGATTTTTAGTTTAGAGTTTTAGCTGAGAAATTTAGTTTGGAGTTTTAGTTTAGAGTTTTTGTTTAGTTTTATTTTAGAGTTTGAGTTTAAAATTAAAGTTTTGAGCTTTAATTTAGTTTATGTTTAGTTTTAGTTTATAGTTTCGTTTTAGTTTAGTTTTAGGTTATTTTTAGATTAGAGTTTTAGTTTTAAGTTTTATTTTAGAGTTTTAGTTTTAAGTTTTATTTTAGAGTTTTATTTTTTAGTTTCAGTTTAGAGTTTTAGTTTCGTTTTAGTTTAGACTTCTAGTTTACTTTTAGTTTATCATTTTAGTTATATTTTTAGTTTAAAGTCTTTGTTTAGAGTTCTATCTTAGATAGCTTAGAGTTTTAGTTTTGAGTTTTTGTTTGAAGTTTTAGTTTCGTTTTAATTTAGCTTTTAGATTAGTTTTAGTTTAGAGTTCAAGTTTAAAGTTTTAGTTTAGAGTTTTAGTTTAAAGTTATAGTTTAGAGTCTTAGTTTTCAGTTTTAGTTTATAGCTTTAGTTTCGTTTGAGTTTAATGTTTTAGTTTAGTTTTAGATTATTTTTAGTTCAGAGTTTTAGTTTTGAGTTTTAGTTTATATTTTTATTTTAGAGTTTTAGTTTAGAGTTTTAGATTAGTTTTAGTTTAGAGTTTTAGTTTAGTTTTAGATTAGTTTTAGTTTAGAGTTTTAGTTTAGACTTTTAGATTAGTTCAAGTTTAGATTTTTAGTTATATTTTTAGTTTAGAGTCTTAGTTTAGAGTATTAGTTTAGAATTTTAGTTTAAGAGTATTAGTTCAAAGTTACAGTTTATAGTTTTAGTTTTGAGTTTTAGTTTAGAGTTTTAGTATCGTTTTAGTTAATATTTTTAGTCTAGCTTTAGATTACTTTTAGTTTAGAGTTCTAGTTTAGTGTTTTAGCTTAGAGTTTTTTTTTTTAGTGTTTTAGAGTTTTAGTTTTAGTAATATTTTTAGTTATAGTTTGGAATTCTAGTTTAGAGTTTAGTACAAAGTTTTAGTTTAGGGTTCTAGTTTAGAGTTTTAGTTTAGTGTCTTAGTTTAGAGTTTTAGTTTAGTTTTAGTTTAGATTTTTAGTTTAGATTTTGATTAGTTTTAGTTTACAGTTCTAGTTTAGAGTTTTAGTTTAGAGTTTTAGTTTAAAGTTAGAGTTTAGAGTTTTAGTTTTGAATTTTAGTTTATAGCTTTAGTTTCGTTTTAGTTTAGTGTTTTAGTTTAGTTTTAGATTATTTTTATTTTAGAGTTTTAGTTTTAAGTTTTAGTTTAGAGTTTGGACTTTTAGATTAGTTCTAGTTTAGATTTTTAGTTATATTTTTAGTTTAGAGTCTTAGTTTAGAGTTTTAGCTTAGAATTTTAGTTTAAGAGTATTAGTTTAAAGTTACAGTTTAAAGTTACAGTTTATAGTTTTAGTTTTGAGTTTTAGTTTAGAGTTTTAGTATCGTTTTAGTTAATATTTTTAGTTTAGCTTTCGATTACTTTTAGTTTAGAGTTCTAGTTTAGTGTTTTAGCTTAGAGTTTTAGTTTAAATTTATAGTTTAGAGTTTTAGTTTTGAGTTTTAGTTTGTGGCTTTAGTTTCGTTTTAGTTTAGTGTTTTAGTTTAGTTTTAGATTATTTTTATTTTATATTTTTAATTTTTAGTTTATAGTTTTTATTTTAAAGTTATATTTTAGACTTTTAGTTTATTTTTAGTTTAGATTTTTAGTTATATTTTTAGTTTAGAGTCTTAGTTTAGAGTTCTAGCTTAAGTTTTTGATTATATTTTTATTTTAGGGTCTTAGCTTAGAGTTTTAGTTTTGAGTTTTAGTTTAGAGTTTTAGTTTAAAGTTTTATTTTAGAGTTTTAGTTTTGAGTTTTAGTTTAGAGTTTTAGTTTTGTTTTAGTTTGGAGTTTGAGTTTAGTTTTAGTTTAGATATTTAGTTTAGAGTTTCTAGCTTAGAAATTTAGTTTAGAATTTTAGTTTAGAATTTTAGTTTAAAGTTATAGTTTAGAGTTTTAGTTTTGAATTTTAGTTTATAGCTTTAGTTTAGTTTTAGTTTAGTTTTTTAGTTTAGTTTTAGATTATTTTTATTTTAGAGTTTTAAGTTTTAGTTTTAAGTTTTAGTTTAGAGTTTTAGTTTAAAGTTATAGTTTAGAGTTTTAGTTTTTAGTTTTAGTTTAGAGTTTTAGTTTCGTTTTAGTTTATACTTTTAGTTTACTTTTAGTTTATATTTGTAGTTACATTTTTAGTTTAGAGTCTTCGTTTAGCGTTCTAGCTTAGATAGCTTCGAGTTTTAGTTTAGAGTTTTAGTTTTGAGTTTTAGTTTAGTTTTAGACTAGTTTTAATTTAGAGTTCTAGTTTAGACTTTTAGATTAGTTATAGTTTAGGTTTTTAGTTATATTTTTAGTTTAGATCCTTAGTTTAGAGTTTTAGTTTAGAATTTTAATTTCGAGTATTTGTTTAAAGTTACAGTTTATAGTTTTAGTTTTGAGTTTTAGTTTAGAGTTTTAGTATCGTTTTAGTTAAAAGTTTTAGTTTAGCTTTAGATTAGTTTTAGTTTATAGTTCTAGTTTAGTGTTTTAGCTTAGAGTTGTAGTTTAAATTTATAGTCTAGAGTTTTAGTTTTGAGTTTTAGTTTGTGGCTTTAGTTTTGTGTTAGTTTAGTGTTTTAGTTTAGTTTTGGATTATTTTTAGTTTATAGTTTTAAGTTTTAGTTTAGAGTTTTTATTTTAAAGTTATAGTTTGGACTTTTAGTTTAGTTTTAGTTTATATTTTTAGTTATATTTTTAGTTTAGAGTCTTAGCTTAGAGTTCTAGCTTTGATTTTTAGTTATATTTTTATTTTAGGGTCTTAGCTTAGAGTTTTAGCTTTGAGTTTTAGGTTAGAGTTTTAGTTTAAAGTTTTAGTTTAAAGTTTTAGTTTAGAGTTTTAGTTTAAAGTTTTAGTTTAGAATTTTAGTTTTTTGTTTTAGTTTAGAATTTTAGTTTCGTTTTAGTTTAGACTTTTAGTTTACTTTTAGTTTAGATTTTTATATATATTTTTATTTTATATTCTTAGTTTATAGTTTTATCTTAGATAGCTTCAAGTTTTAGTTTAGAGTTTTAGTATAGAGTTTTAGTTTAGAGTTTTAGTTTCCAGTTTTAGTTTAGAGTTTTGTTTTGAGTTTAGATTAGTTTTAGTTTAGAGTTCTAGTATAGAGTTTTAGTTTAGAGATTTAGTTTAGAGTTTTATTTTAAAGTTTTAGTTTAGAGTTTTAGTTTAGTTTTAGATTAGTTTTGGATTAGAGTCTTAGTTTAGAGTTTTATTTTAGACTTTTAGTTTAGTTCTAGTTTAAATTTTTAGTTATATTTTTAGTTTAGTCTTACTTTAGAATTTTTGTTTAGTGTTATAGTTTGGAGTTCTAGTTTAGAGTTTAGTTTGAAGTCTTAGTTTAGGGTTTTAGTTTAGTTTTAGTTTAGATTTTTAGTTTAGATTTTGATTAGTTTTAGTTTAGAGTTCTAGTTTAGAGTTTTAGTTTAGTTTTAGTTTAAAGTTATAGTTTAGATTTTTAGTTTTGAATTTTAGTTTATAGCTTTAGTTTCGTTTTAG
Organism: Artemia sp. Qi Xiang Cuo; assembly: GCF_049724085.1. NCBI lineage: Eukaryota > Metazoa > Arthropoda > Branchiopoda > Anostraca > Artemiidae > Artemia > Artemia sp. Qi Xiang Cuo. The sequence goes on from NC_142803.1 coordinate 40,469,911, forward strand.
TTTAGTGTTTTAGGTTATTTTTATATTATTTTTAGTCTAGAGTTTTAGTTTTAATTTTTAGTTTAGAGTTTTAGTTTAAAGTTATAGTTTAGAGTTTTATTTTTTAGTTTTATTTTATAGTTTTAGTTTCGTTTTAGTTTAAACTTTTAGTTTACATTTAGTTTCTATTTTTAGATATATTTTTAGTTTATAGTCTTAGTTTAGAGTTTTAGATTAGATAGCTTCGAGTTTTAGTTTAGAGTTTTAGTTTAGAGTTTTAGTTTCCTTTTAGTTTAGAGTTTTAGTTTAGCTTTAGATTAGTTTTAGTTTAGAGTTCTAGTTTATAGTTTTAGTTTAGAGGTTTAGTTTAAAGTTATAGTTTAGAGTTTTAGTTTTCGGTTTTAGTTTATAGCTTTAGTTTCGTTTGAGTTTAGTGTTTTAGTTTAGTTTTAGATTATTTTTAGTTTAGAGTTTTAGTTTTAAGTTTTAGTTTAGAGTTTTTGTTTCGTTTTAGTTTATACTTTTATTTATATTTTTTTTTATAGTTTTATCTAATCGTTTTTATTAATATTTTTATTTTTTATTTTTAGTTTATATTTTTAGTTTTTAGTTTTATTTTAGAGTGTTAGTTTTTAGTTATAGTTTAGAGTTTTGTTTTCGTTTTAGTTTACACTTTTAGTTATATTTTTATTTTAGAGTCTTATCTCAGTGTTTTTTCTTAGAGTTTTAGTTTTGAGTTTTATTTTAGAGTTTTAGTTTAAAGTTATAGTTTAGAGTTTTAGTTTTTAGTTTTAGTTTACAGTTTTAGTTTCGTTTTAGTTTAAACTTTGAGTTTACTTTTAGTTTCTATTTGTAGCTACATTTTTAGTTTAGATTCTTCGTTTAGAGTTTTATCTTATATATCTTAGAGTTTTAGTTTAGAGTTTTAGTTTTGAGGAAAATGGGGGCGGGGGAGGGGGCCTAGTTGCCCTCCAATTTTGTTGGTCACTTAAAAGGGGCACTAGAGCTTTCAATTTCCGTTCGAAGGAGCCCGCTCCTGATATTCTAGGACCGCTGGATTAATACAATCACTCTTAGGAAAAAAAACATACAAGCATCCGTAATCTCTCTTCTGGCAAAAAATACAAATTCCACATTTTCTTAGATAGGAGCTTTAAACCTATGACGGGTTCTCCAATACGCTGAATCTGATGGTGTGATTTTCATTAAGATCACTTGACTGTTAAGGGATTTTTCTCTTTTTTCAAATATCAGGAAGATTTTCTCAGGCTCGTATCCTTGGATAGGTAAGAATAAAATTAGTGAAATCTATATATTTGAAATCAACATAAAAAGCAGATTCTTTTGATATGTATATTGATATCAAAATTTCGTTTCTTAGAGTTTTGGTTACTATTGAGCCGAGTCGCTCCTTACTTACAGTTCGTTACCACGAAATGTTTGAAACAGTATAACAAACCCTAGATTAAAAATCAAAAGACGTATTTCAGATATTACAGTACCTTAGTTAGTGCTTTGATTGTTTTAACCTTACCTGAAAAGTCGCTGATTAAAGTAAATTCTTCCCTGACTTTCAGTGAAGCGAAAAACCTGTTTCACAATTGGCTTATACCGTGACCTTATTCCGAGCCTTAACCACCTAAAAAAAAAAAAATATCAAATGTTTTTTTTTCCTGGAAGACATGTGATGTCCCATTTGATGCCAAAATTATTGGTAACTTTCTTTTAAAACATTTTATTATAAATTTTCTTTTAAAACTAATATTGAGGAAGTACAGGCCACATTTAATTAAATAAAATGGTTATTTTTCGTGAAATAGGAGATTCTCTGGTAGATCTTTCTCTTGTAAAATTGGTTCTGTGGAAAAAGGGTCTCAAACCGTTCCGCAAACTCTATTTTTATCACTTTTTAAGGTCACATTTGCAACAGAGGTGTAACTTCAGAAACACTAGAAGGGGGGGGGGGCAATTTTATGTCTTAATAGCCAGCCAAAAGTCACTTGGATTAGTAAAATCCTTGAAAGGGAATAGGTATTGACAAATTCAAATACATAAATACATGAAGTGATAAGAAGATCATAAAAATTCTTGCGATGTAACTCAAACATAGTTGAAGAGTAGCTTACTCATCACAAACGGTATTTCTGAAACTTCTCAATTTATACATATCAGTCAAGTATTGAAAAGAAGGTAATAAAAGTCACAACATTTATACCACTACAAATTAAAAGTTCCTAGGTTGGAAACTTAAATTCTCAATAAATTGTAGGAGCATTAAACCCCTAAAAATATGCCCAGAAACAAAAAAAGATAAAGCTTTCCATTTCTTGCCGTGAAGCACAAAATCTCACCCTAAATATTACACAATCGTCAATAATCGTCACGAAATGGGAGGATTGATTCAAGATAATCCATTAGCTTTTCTTATACTATCTAGGGTAGATTTGTCTCGAATTTTTAATAAATGTCCAAAAAATAAGCAAATACTTTTAAACGTTTTTGATAATTTTGTTTCAATTATTTACAAAATTCAATCTTGGGCACAAAATAAAATCAGGATAAGAACTTATTCAATTTATCTTTCTTACTTTCCATAATAAATCCTAAAAAGCTTTCTTAACCCCTTTCTGGGAAATATGCATCTGATTCCTTTCGTTGATTAATTAAAAAAACTTTTTCCACAAAACAAGTTTTTCAAAGATAATTAAAGAACTCCTTTAAGCAAAAAATGAGCAAAAATAAAATCAAATAATCCACCAAGCGTGAAACTACCACAAATCAGCATCGATAAATAAATGAAACCCAAAACGAACAGAAATTACAATAAATAACCGAGACAAAACTCAAAACGAGTAGAAATTAACATAAGTTGGGCTCAAAACCCCTATGACTTCCGAAGGCCTGAATATTATTTGCGCTTTACTGAAAAAAGTATAAATGTTTTTACTTTTATAACTTTAACAAATCAAATAATATTAACATTTTGATTACTAAATATGAGTATATGTATATTAAACTGACAATGCATATTCATTTGTATTTTTTAAGTAAAGTGCAAATAATGTTCTGGCCTTGGGAAGGCATAGGGGTTTTGAGCCCAACTTATTTTAATTTTTGCTCGTTTTGAGTTTGACTCAAACGTTTTGAGTTTGAAAAAAATAATAAATATTGCCAACATCGTTCTTATATACCCCCTGGGCATAGCTTACAATACATGCCCTGAGGGCTGTGGGGGATTGCACTCCTCAAAAACAGAATTTCTATCTTGAAATCAACTACGCCGAACAAAATGGCTATCTCAAAATTTTCATTTGATGTATTTCGGGAAATAGTGGGCGTGGAAGGGGTGTTAGTTGCTTCTCCAATCACTTTCGACTATTAAAAAGGGCACAAGCCACTCCAATTTCAAATTGAATGAGCCCTTTTCGAAGTTTCTACGACAACTTCTTCGATACGAAGTGCCCTGTTCTAAAGGAGAAAAAATAATAAATAATACATTGTGCCAACATCGTTCTTATATGCCTCCAGGGCATAACTTAAAACTCTTGCCCTGAGGGTTGTGGGGGAATGTCCTCCTCAAAAACATATTTTCTATCTCGAAATCAACTAAGCTGAACAAAATGGTTATCTTAAAATTTTGCTTGGATGTGTTTGGGGAAATGGTGGGCGTGGAAGGGGTGTTAGTTGCCTTCCAATGACTCTCGACTATTAAAAAGGACACAAGCTACTTCAATTTCGAATCGAATGAGCCCTTTTCGAAGTTTCTACGACAACTCCTTCAATACGAAGTGCCCTGGTCTAAAACCAAGAAAAAAAAAATAATAATACATTGTGCCAACATTGTTCTTTACATAGGCAGCGCTATTGCACAGCCTATGATTACATCAAAGGTGTGCTTAGTTGATCCAGTTAAATTTAAAAGATAAATGCTGTAATAGAAAATAAGGCAAAACGGATATATAGTAAAATCGTGTTTTCTTTTGTCACCTTTAGCTATGAAATATAAGAGATATTATTTCTCAAGCGAAAACTTCAACCAGTCTATTGTCCATTATGAGATTTTTTCCCAAAAAATCAAGAAAATGCCTGGAATAAAACCATTTGAAATTGTTCATTGAGAATTAAGAACTGCCCGACACAACCTTAGCTTAAACCATGGATATTACTATCAAACAGTTCGTGGTAACGAACTGTAAGTAAGGAGCGACCCGGCTCAATGGTAACCGAAACTGTAGAAAACGAAATTTTGATACCAATAGATACATCAAAAGAATCAAATTTTACTGCTGATTATAAATACATAGATTTTATCAAGTTTACCTGTTCTACTCATCAATTGTTACGTAGCTTAAAACGTTTTGCCGGTTTTCAAAAAAGGGGGAAAGACGTTCTAACAGTCGTAGAACCTTGTGGAGAACCCCAACGACATACTTAACATATAGGTGAACTACACTATAGAAGCTTCAATGTCCTATCTGGAAAAATGTGGGCTATAGTATTTTTTACCTGAAGAACGGTCACAAATGCGTGTTTATTTATTTGTTTGTTTGTTTGTTTTTTTTTCTCAGGGGTGATCTTATTGACCCAGTGGTCCTACAATATCGTGGGAGGGCTCATTCGAACGGAAATTAAAATTTATAATGCCCTTTTTAAGTGACCAAAAGAAATGGAGGGCAACTAGGCCCCCTCCCACGCTCATTTTTTCCCAAAGTCACCCGATCCAAATTTTGAGATAGCCATTTTGTTCAGCATGGTTGAAAATATGATAAATATGTCTTTAAGGATGACTCAATCCCCCGAAGTCCCAAGGGGGAGGGCTGAAAGTTATGAACTTTAACCAATGTTAACATATAGTATTGGTTATTGGAAAGTATACATACGTTTTCAGAGGGGATTTTTTCTGGTAGTGGGGGAGGGGGGAGTGGATCGGGGGTTATGTGGGAGGATCTTACCGTGAAGGAAGTTTTCATTGGAGAAGAGACATTGCTATGAAGGGGGCGCCAGATTTCCAAGCATTTTTTAAATAAAGATCAGAAATTATATATAAAAAAAACAAGTTTTTTAACTGAAAGTAAGGAGCAACATCAAAGCTTAAAACGACAGAAAACATTACGTATATGAATGGGTTCATCCCCTAGTCAATACCTCGCTCTTTAAGCCAAAGATTATTTAGTACTGTCATAGAGCTATTTATTCTAAGTAACGGCATTTGTGATTAAGGGGTCATTTTTAAAGAATTGGAACAAAATTCGAACTTTAGCTTAAAGAGCAAGGTATTGACTAGGGGGCGAATACTCTAATATACGTATTAAAAATATAAGAATATAGAGGTTCGTTACGTAAGCTAAACGTAAGTTACGTATATTTATTACTAATAAAAACGTTCCTAAATAAAATTAAACAAGTTTCGAGAAAGCCATTTAACCAAATAAAAGTAAAATTAATATTCATTTTTTTTTATTATTCATGTACAGTGAGCCAAAATTAAATCCTTCATTAATTCAAAAACGTTCAAAAATTAAATAAAAAAAACTATTTTTTTTAACTGAATGTAAGGAACGAAGTTAAAACTTAAAACGAATTGAAACTATTCCGTATATGAAAGGGGCTGTCCCCTCCTCAACGCCTCGCTCTTTACGCTAAAGTTTGACTTTCTCACAACTCAATTTTTTTAAACAATGAAAAACTTTAGCGTAAAGAGCGAGGCGTTGAGGAGGGGACAACCCCTTTCATATACGGAATAATTTCTGTTCGTTTTAAGTTTCAACGTCGTTCCTTACTTTCAGTTAAAAAAACTTGTTTTTTTTGTTTAATAATATTCAGGAATTTCAAGGTGTTAATCGACTTATACCGACTACGATAGTACAGTAATGTAGAACAAAGGTCTTAAGCTGGCCTTTCAAAATTAATTCTTAAAAAATTATTACGTGAAAGATCATATCGTGATCTAATTTACTTGAATCATATGTTTCTTTTCTCTTTATAACTAAGCAAAACAGATTAGAAGAATTAAAAGACAAACTAGGAATTCAGATTTCATCATTCCTAATCAATACGGTTGCTGAGAACTCATGATCGAGCCGAATCATCAAAGGCTGTTTCAGCTATGCAAGCTCGTCCTCCACCCCAGGCTCTTCAAAATTCAATCTTTATTGTTGTCAACAAGTTCCATATTCGTTGAAATCTTTTCGTAAGACATGACCTAGACACCTTAACCTTTCTTTCATTATAGCCCAAGACGATGAAATCGAACCACATATTTGTGCAGTTTATCTTCACATATTGTCACACATTGCAAATATATTTCACAGGAGCGAAGAAACTCATTTTTAGAAAATGACAAAATAAAAAGAGAAAAAAAAAACGTCAGCCTGTTTTGCTATTTACATTATGAACCTGGGCAAATCAAAAAGATAACAACGGCCAAACTTAAATCCGTTCTGGAATTTGGAGTTCTGGAATGGAATCTGCCGGTACCCGACAAATTCCATGAGATCTAGAATAATCTGAAAGTTAACAATCATGTGCATCTTTCCTACCGTTGCCGGTACCTATGGGTTGAATCCTTTGCAGTAGCTTCAGATTGGAGGGGTTACGAATTTTGATTAATAATTTTGAATACAACTAGTATCAAAACAGAAAGGAAGGACTAGTTTTAGTAAGAGTAAATAAAATAGTTTATATTTCGTAGCTTCTGACAAAGAGTGTTTCAATGGCGAACCAAACTGTCAATGAAGATCTGGATTGTTAGAATATCTGCTTTTATAAAAAAAAAAAAAATGTGACAATCTAAATCAAGGAATTCCTGAATTACACAGGGATATCAAAATTACCTGAATTTTATGTGAAAGCTACCAGAATGTGAAAAGTTGTAAATTCTATCCAAACATGCAACTGTCTCCTCTTGTACAGATTGGCCTTGAAGCAAAATTGACAAGAGCTCAATCTTCTGTAAGGGAATCAATGGGAAAAGATTAGCCGACGTAAGCTCACATACAGTTTTGTTACTAGAATCGTAATTTACCCATTCATCAGCAAGTAAAACACAAGCCTCGGAAAGAGAACTGTCAAACCTGCAAAAAAAGTAAATGAATTAGGCAACTAAAATACATTCCTTTTTAAGAAACAGTAAATCCTCACCTTATAATCACAGTGCTGATATTGTTTACCAGATTCTTACCAGGTTAAAGGTTTGGTTTTGCTGACTTCTGCCACCTACCTTCACTTTTTTTGCCTTTGAACCTCGCAAATATGGCCTGACATCACATCATCATTCTCAATTCACTCCACTCGCTACGGTTGACAGCTCGGTTTTGAAATCTCAGCAAGGGAGTTTTTGGTTGCCTCTCTCCACTCGTTCAGGTCTCCGGCTTTCGTGAACGGGTTGAGGCCTTTGGCGTCACAACAATAGGTTTGGGGCTTTCACCCTAACAAATACATCTAGGCAGCAGTACCTTTCACTCATTTCACTAGCTACGATCGTAAGCAAAGTAATCACAAACTTGTTATGCTGAGGTCTTATTTCCGATTTCTGCAGCTATTTTTTTGTTTATATTTCTTTGAATTGCATAGCCCAATTGCATATTCGTAGTTCCAAAATTGTTTTAGAAACTTCAGGTTTTCTAGCTTCAATAGTTTATCTGGAAATTTGCTGGAAGAGTAAGTAAACAGAGAGGCAGAAAGAAATATACTTTATTTTCTAGTTGGAAAGTGTACAGTCTTATAAACTCTTACCTAACCATGAGGCCTTTGTGGGGTTTTAAGACTGTACTATTGAATACTTTTTCTTATTTTTCTTGTTGGTTGAAATATAGCATTCTAAGGTCTTTGTTGTAGGGAGCCCATTTCACTGGAATGCTTATCTGAACATCAATGCTCACCGTGATGAAGTTTGATAAAAATTAATTCAAACTCTTCTTTTATTAGTATTCTTGTTTGTCATAATTAAGGAAGAACAAAGATTGATTTCTAACTGAACTCACTTAAGAGTGGGGCTTTAGAAAGGCTTTTATTTTGCTACCATTTTTGCTTTTATTTTACTACCATTTTTAAAAGCTCGCATGGTGATATATTCGCTGCATATACAACACATGACTCTCGGTTCTTTCAGTCTTTGCATCATAATTGGTGTTTTCTCATCCGGCACATTAATTAAACCTATGCATTATTTTTGGAAGTGTTGTTACCTTGAAAGATTTTTCAAACTGTTTCTGTATCTATGTTCAATTAACTATGCATTACTTGGAAAGGAAACTTCGGTTTGGCCAAAATTATTTTTAAAGTGGTGATTCCACTCGGCTCAAGTTCTGGTTCATGAGCATGATGCTTCGTATCATGAGATAAGTAGCTCTATTCCAATTAATCTTAGCGATGATCAGATGGTAAACGCTTACGCTATTTTTCTTAGAGCTATCATAAGTTACACCTCAATCTCCATAGGAAGAATTGTTGCCACAATTACTGCACTAGAATATTTTGAAAGATACTTGGATTAAAATTGCAGCCACAATTTATGCACCGTTTAGCTCAAATTAATAGACATTCAGCATGGGTAAGTTGGCGGAAAATTGGACTGGAATAACTCAAATGTAGAAAAGAAGAAAGTTTCACCCATTTAATATTAGTATTTCATCAATATTTCCGTATTGTAGTCAAGAATTGAAAAAGCAATAAAAACCTTTACAGTAAAATAATAATACAAAATTCTTGATGGGAACCACAACTTTGTTGGTGGTTGGCTTTGTTCGTTTTAAGTATGACTGTGTTATTGGTTTCATAATGTTCTTTTTGCACTACGTCATAGAACATTGCACAACAGCATAACTTAGGACTTTACGTTGGGCTATGTAATTTTATGGAGCAAATCTTAACGCAGGCGTTTTCAAATAGGCTCAGGCTCTACTTGGAGTTTTGTGCTACGCAATTTATATTACTTTAAGAAAGTCAATATAGCACGAACAAAATGAAATTTTTTGATAAAAAATTAATAAATGTCGAAAACAAATTTATTTACTTTTCCTGTAAATCCTCTCACACTTGACCAGAGCTTGAATTTTCATCTCCATTCCACATTTTTAAACAGTTTACTTATGCTTATGGTGATATTTTTACACAATGCTTATGACGTTCTAACGAATTTTTGCGTTAGCCTATTTGGAAAAGCCTGTTTAAGTGTGAAAGATGATACTCAGCGCAACGCAAACTAAACACGTAGCATATAAAATTGCGTACGTGGTTTGGAAGCAGATCAACTCGAAATATTAAATAAAATACTAATATATGATGTTTTTGAAAGTTTTGCTGAGCTTTCAAAATTATCTTGCATTTGAAAGGAATGCACGAGTATTTCTGAATATTGGAAGAAATGAAGAAGGAACAAGGAAGTGTTGACAGAAATTATTGCCTTACTAGAGCAATAAACCTCGCATGATTCCCACAAGATTATTTACGTTGTAAAATTACTTTTCTATGAAGTTGTGATTATTTTTAATATTATTTCTGTTTTCATCTTAATGAATTTTTTTAAAACAAAATGGAAAAAATTTCTCAGAATACATTCTGTTTCAGTAGAACGAAAATGACCCTATATAATTATTTGAAATTGTTAAGACACCAAAGATATCCTGTATAAACCTTTAGGGCAAACAAAATAAAGTAATATATACCTTCGAAACAGTATTTTGGTGGTTGAGGGGAAGAGGTATTTATGCGTTTTAATATTTAAGTGGAACTACAGAGATTTCACCGAGTATATATGAGCGTACAGTTGGTTAGATTTATTGACAAAAAAAAAAATGATTTAGTGTCCAATTTCGCATTGTTTTCTACTATGCATTCTGATTTTTTTTCTTACTTTTAAGATTTCATGCTATATCCTAAAAGCTTCTTCATTTGGATCATGAGAACAAGGTACAGTTAAGTTTGAATTTTTTTAAAACAGACAAATGCTATATTATTGACGATTTCAGTGGTCACGTCTAGAAATAAAAGTTAGACAATATTAAATACAGCAGAGTTTGGTTCCAAAAAGCCGCAAAGGAAACTGATATAAGTAGTGGGACCTTACTACTTTCAAGCGCAGCCCTATCCCTTTTCCATGTGATTTAAAGCGAAGCCCTCTGACGTCACGGCATCCCAGGTAAGATTCCTATGAGAGCCTTGTTTCTAGCCAAGATTCCCGCCCTGTGATATCACCAAAGCCCTGTTTCCAGGTGGTAGACTTTCCAGGTGTTCCATTATTTTTGTTTTTCTATTACCTTGGCTGGATTTCTTAAAGAGTTGTTCGTGGTATCGATTTGATGTATTATTGCTGAATCAGGTGTACTTTTTGTTCTCTTTCTTCTACGCTTGGCCGAGTTTACTATCTGAAAGCCTTCTTCATTTTATTCAGTATCAGTTGAGGGTGATGGACATTGGGTGGTATCCATGTTTAGGGTATGAATACTCTTCAGAGAGGTCGCTGGTACTGACACAATTGCAGGGGGGTTCTAGCAAGAGCTTTTGAAGATGGTTGAAATGTTGACTCACTCATATCTCTTTCAGGAGGTTGTTTTGGAGGCTCCTTTTTTTTCCTAACATTAGAACTATTCAAAATCACAAATTCGAACACTAATTTAAATTTGTTTCTCAATAAATTCAAAATAATCAACAGTAACGAGAAAAGTACCAGTAATCTGGTTAAGTGTTTACTTTTCAGTTGCAAAGAAATTTGAATATTTACTATTTTAACAAATTTGAATAGGTTAGTGGGTCAACTTAAGTCAAAATATCCACAAGTCTTATCCAAAACATAAATTATTCACGTTTTGTTCACAGGTTAGGTTGCGAAATTGCTGGTATCCAGATTATAGATAATTCACAGGAGAAGTCTTATCAAAAACATGAATTATTCACGTTTTGTTCACAGGTTAGGTTGCGAAATTGCAGCTATCCAGATTGTAAATAATTCACTGGAGAAGTGTCTCCTCCGAACTCACAATCAAGACTCAAGACTCACAATCAAGAAACATTGCTATGTTGCTACTCTTGGACAAAGACAAATGGGTCATGGAATGGACTGCTACAGGGGTCGTTCATCAATGTACGATTGCGGTCTCGGCAATTGGTTTGCTAAGCTGTTTCACTCTACACAACCCTAGGCTAAAAGATATATTTCACCGGTTACCGCAGATTTTACATCCTCTACATTACATGATTAGGGCTCTAGGAAGGATTTTCAAGTAAGTGTTTCGCAAAATCTCAGGTCAAGCGCTCGATCCCTTGGCGAGCGATTGAAACAACGCGGAAAAGGTTTAAAAAGGGTTGCAAAAGACCTCATCACTCATCAGTCCCAACTCAGCCCGGAGGCGTAAAGCATCACTCTTGTCAAAGAAGAAAAAGAAAGTAAAAAGATTGAAAAAAACTTAAAAAATGGCATATCTACCGCATAAGAATCTCACCCTTCCGTCAACTCATCTCCAAATCTTTTCAATGCCGAAAATATAGATGTCAGTGTAAAACACGGATACTATGAACAATTTTATCCGCATCAACCGCTCTCTGAAAATTTACATTTTCACGTTTATTCCAATGAAGACTATTTCATAGATTTGACTTCAATATTTATAGATTAACATGTTATAGTTACAAAATATAAAAACAAAAACCAAGTGCTGCCGACGGGTTATCCTACAAAAATTGCGTACTACACAATATATTTGAACAAATAAGTGTCTACATAAATGGAACATTGGTGAGCACAAGCAATAATCTTTACAATAATGCAAGTTATATACAATTCATGTTGAAGATTCCGATGTCTTATAAGCTGTTGAGGGGGCATGCACTAGGTTATGAATATAAAACAGATACTGACACTACTAATATACTTTGAGATGCGACAACTAAAGATTTGAATTTAATTGGTAAACTATATTATGAGATATTTAATATACCTCAATGCCTGCCTCCCAATGTTAGGATTAATATAAAGTTACAATTTACACCGTCCAATTTTGTTGTGCGAAAATTACTGGGCGCTACTCCCGGTGTAACAGTCTCTATCACGTCGGCAATACTTCATGTACGAAAACGGCAGGCTATGAGTTCTGTTGCTTTGGTAATTGAAACATTAAGAACCTCTGAAGATAGTATCAAACTACTCGTGCCTCATAAAATCACGAATCAACTCCATATTACTACGGGTACGCGTACCTATACCGATTCATCATTTATAAGTAGCAAAATTCCTTCCAAATTGGCATTGGCTTCTGTAAAAAGTGCTAGCGCTGTTTGATCATGGACATATACCCCTCATAAATTTCAACTTTTTGGACTTTCATCGCTTGCGTGTAAAGTAAGTGGAATTCCTCTCTACAATTTATCCTTTGATAAATCCTACAGAACCTATATAAATTGACAATGCAATCCCTACATCGATATTCTCAATTATTCGAAAATGGTATAACTGAAGAAGTGTTTGCGAAAACTCTTGGCATCGTTGTATTGAATTGACAATGCAATCCCTAGATCGAAATTCTCAATTATTCGAAAATGTTATAACTGAGGAAGTGTTTGCGAAAACTCATGGCATCGTTGTATTGGATTTGTTCGGTACTCAAGATATGAGTATTAGCTGGAAGGGTAATGTACGTTGAGAGCATACCTTTGTCGAGCCATTGGAGGAAAGTATTGCATTAATAATGCTAAATCATTTTGAAACTTTAAAAAAGGTTCATTCGATTTAAAATTCAAAGGGCTAGTGTCCTTTTTAATAGTCGAAAGTTACTAGAGGGCAACTAACCCGCCTCTCACGCCCACCTTTTCCCCAAACACATCTAATCAAAACTTTGAAATAGCAATTTTATTCAACGTAGTTTTAAGTTCTGCAAATTAGGTCTTTGAGGATGACACCCCCCCCCCACAGCCCTCATGGCAAGGGTTGTAAATTATGGCCTGGGGGCGTAAAGGTTTTTATTGAAAGCGTAGAAACTTCAAAAGGGCTCATTCAATTGGAAATAGAAAGGGCTAGTGCCTTTTTTCATAGTTGAAAGTGATTGGAGATTGACTAACGCCCCTCTCGTGCCCACCACTTTCCCAAACACACCCAATAAAGATTTTGAGATAGCCATTTTGTTCCAGGCAATTCACGCAATTCCACGCAATTCAGGAAATTATGCCTTTGAGCAGGACCTCCCCCCCATATTCTTCAGGGCAAGGGTTATAAGTCATGCCCTGGCGGCATATAATGTATTTACTGCAATCTTCGTCGTAGAAACTTGAAAAAAGGCTCATTTAATTTGAAATTCAAAGGGCTAGTACCCTTTTTAATAGACGAAAGTGATTAGTGATATTTTTTGTTGTTGTTGTTGTTTAGACCAGGGCGCTTCGTATCGAAGGAGTTGTCGTGGGAACTTCAAAAAGGGTTCATTCGATTAAAAATAGAAAGGGCTGATGCCCTTTTTAATAGTCGAAAGTGATTAAAGGGCAACTAATCCCCCTTCCACTCCCAAGCTCCTACGCCCACCCTCCCATTTGCCCATTATGTTAAAAACTAAATGTTGCCTTAAGATTAAATCAAAATGCACTGTGATAAAGCTAATTCCCAATAAGGCATCTCAGCAGTATCCCAAGGACTACTGAGGGTATTATGTTCAAACTTTTGAGGCTACTTCCGCTATTAAAGTTGAACCAAATGAAAATAGCGTAAATGTATCCAAGCTATCAAAGAAAGTAAACAGATTTGTTTGCGAATGGTATCAAGTTTTCCATTTCAAGGTCAACTAGAGGAAGTATGAAAATAAATTGAATAGTACTAATTGTGTCCAGATTTTTAAAAGGGTGTATGTTGATAAAAATTGCTGAGTATTATTTTCTTTTTCCATGAAAAGACGTCAATATAAAACGAATAGAAATTAATCAAAAAACCTTTTTCCACAAAATAACTTTTCAAAGAAAAGTAAAGAACTCCATTAAACAAAAAATTAGAAAAAATAAAATCAAATAATCTACCAAGCGTGAAACTACCACAAATCAAGAACGATAAATCCATGAAACCCAAAACGAACAGAAATTACCAAAAGAACAAAATTGCCAGAACAAAATTTGCACTTTACTGAAAAAATACAAATGAATGTGCATTGTCAGTTTAATATACATATACTGATATTTAGTAATTAAAATGTTAATATTATTTGATTTCTTAAAGTTACAAATTTAAAAACATTTATATTTTTTTCAGTAAACTGCAAATTTTGTTCTGGCCTTGGGAAGGCATAGGGGTTTTTCGCCCAATTTATGTTAATTTCTGCTCGTTTTGAGTTTGGCTCGGTTTATTATTTAGTGTAATGTTTGTTCGTTTTGGGTTTCATTTATTTATTGATGCTGATTTGTAGTATTTTCACGCTTGGCAGATTATTTGATTTTGTTTTTGGTTATTTTTTGTTTAATGGAGCTTTTTACTTTTCTTTAAAAAACTTATTTTGTGGAAAAAGTTTTTTTATTCAATTACATATCAATGTCAAGCTATTCAGTGATATTGCTAATAGAACTCGGTTTGTAAATCCTTATATTGATTGCTAGGTACGTAGCTATGTAGGCACAGGTTTATTCATGCATCTGTTTCGTAGCACTTGCTAAATTAGACAGATTTTTACAAACTCAAATAAAAACAAACAAACCAAAAAAAAACAAAGGTTCAAAATATCAGCTCTCGTTATACATTTTTGTAAAAAATGGCACGAATGAATCTTCATGCTTTTGAGTGCGACATATTGGTGGTAACAGTTTAAGTTGGGTCCATGTCTTCATATTGATAGGGGCATCAGGGGGTAGTATGAATCTATGGTGTTTTTTTTTAATACGAATATACCCAAATCCATTTTCAATTTATCTCTTCTTTCGGACAACGATGATAGGTCAATTGTTCTAAGTCCTTCCTCATAGTTGATGTAATCCCTGTCAAGAATCACTTTAACTGTGCGTTTTTGTACATTATCCAGTATTCCAGATAAGGATGTTGAATTTTGCGCTGCAGGACCCCACACTGGACAGGCATATTCTAGGTGGAGGTGGACATAGGCCACGAAGGAAGTTCTTAACTGGTCTCTGGAAAAACCAAAACATTTCATTGTAATAATGTTTTGAAGGGCACTATATGCCTTCGATGCCACTGATTCCAAGATCACGCTTTAGAGGGTTAAACCGAATAACTTTTGATTTGGAGGAGTTTATGGTTACATTAGCTTGCTGACAAATTTATATCTTTGGTCATAGTTATTCAGGACAAAATTTATCACACCACAAATTTCAGCCTGGCTAATCTGGTGCCTTGAGGGGCACCACACGTAATTTTACGAGAAGAGGACAAGGTATCACCCTCAAATAGAGGAAACATGCATTGTGTTCTATTAGAGAGGAATTCAGCGATTAGCTGAACTGTTAGTCTATTCGCCCCTATTAGTTTTAGGTTCATTAGAGCAACAGGGTAGGAGATTAGGTCGAAAGCCTTGCGAAAATCCACCATGGCAAGATCAACAATGGTACCTTTTTGGTCAATCCATTCTACTAAAGTATCATGCAGGCGCACTAGATAAACTGTGATATTGCAGCCTCAGAGACCCCCTGCTGGTATTTATTAATGTTTGTGGAAATCTCATTGAGTGTTGCTTGAGCAATAGATGCCTCAGACACTTTTGTGAAGGCAGGGGTGAGAAATATAGGCCTCAGTTCTTATGAAGATTTAGGATGTTTAGTTTTGGGTATAACTCTCACATATGCAGTTTTCCAAGAATTCAGGGTGTGACAAAATGGTCTAGCGAGAAAAATGGCATATTCAGGAATTAATTTTACAGGTAGTTCACCGGGGTAGTTGGAAGAGTTGGGTTTGAGTTTGAGCAGTTCTTTGTAGACTGAGTATTCTTCAAGGGTTGGGGTCTGACTTGGTGGGCACTGTTCAAGAATTCTAGCAAGTTCACTTTTGGATGGGGCAGGGTGGGTACTACGAATTGAGCTGAAATACATATTAATATCCTCAGCTGAGAACTTATTTCCGTCGTCTTTATAAATAAGAAGGTCATCATTTTGAATCTTCCCAGCTATCCTTTTTAAAGATTTGTGCCACTGCCTGGGGTTAGTAGAAAATAGAGGTTCAATCCGGATTTTTAACATAGTTGACTTTAGCTTTACGGTTTTCTTTCACTACTCTATTCCTCAGCTTTTTAGCAGCTAGACTTTCTCTATCAGAAGCTTGTGATCGTTGGCGGATAAGCTGTTATAATGATGAGGTTATCCAGGGCTTGTAACTTTCACACTTTATACATTTTTTTACAGGGAATCGATCAAGGTACTCTTTATATAGGACGTTACTGAATATATCAACTTTCTTGTGAATGTTACTTTCAGCATACAAGTCATCAAATGGTTCTTCAGTCAGCCACAGACCATATGAGCGTATACTGGAGTCTAATAAAGGACGATAGGTAATTTTTTGGCGCTTTGGCTTAGGCATTGCATGCTTGGCTTTCCATACAATAATCAAATGGTCTGCCTTGCCAAAGGGATTAAGGGTTTTTGGATAAATATAATACTATCAAAGTTTGTGAGGATTAGATCTAGGATACTGCCCGAAATATGCGCAGGAGTTTTCACCACTTGCTTTAGGCAAAACGATGACCTAAGCCATGATTTACTGGTCTGGATAAAATCACCAAGAATACAAATGCCAGGGGCAGAATATTTGGACCTGATCCAATCAACAAAATTTTGCATGTACGAAACGAGTTCGTTGCAGCAGCGTGAGCTCTCAGGGTAATGCACTAATCCAAAAATTTGACAAGAGGTCGACCAGGGAAGCTTTACAGGTTTACAGTAAAGCCATATCACTTCAAAGTGATTTTTTTTTAGTTCAAAATTTGAAAGCACAGACGGAGGAACATCCTTACGCCAAAAAATACCAACACCACCACCTGTTCTATTTATTCCACGATCGTGACGGGTCACACACTCAGATGAGTAGCCAGTAAGCAAAACACGGTTTTGGCAGACATTCCAGGTTTCAGTTATGAATGCAACACCGATATTATCTCGCATGTGACTGTCCAGAATATCAATTTTGTTCTCAAGCAACTGGGCATTGCAAAGTATGATGTTAGGAAACTGTGGGAAAATCTTGGTATCTAGCTTCAGAGTAGAAGGGGTGGGGTTTGGGTCACTTTGGTTAGGAAAGCAGGATAGATCAGGTTGTATGTTATATCTTCTTGTAAGTTAATTCTTATGAGAGAGCAGTGTTTCACAAAAGGTAGGGGTTCAAGTCTACATCTGCTAGTATGCACAGGAATAATACAGCTATGGGCAAGTCATTGTTGACTGTTGCTGTTGAGTGATTGACTTGACTCATTTAAGCTCTGATGCCCAAGTTGGCTTAAAACACTCTTAATTTGAATTTCTGCTTCTGAAACTATGGTCTCGCCGAAGTCGGTTTTTGCCAAATTCTTCAAAATTTCTTCATTGGGTAACTCTAATTGGGAGATGAGCATAAAGGTAACTGTAAAGCTTGCTAGTTTAAAGTATACGGTTGATTCATCATCCAAAGCATGTGGAGAAACTGTATGGAATCTTTGGGGAGTAATACCAGGTAGTTTTGTCGGTCTTGATGTCTTTCCTTGCGCAGGATTTTCCAAAAGGGGGTTCTTTGGGGTTTTTTGGGGGACACTTGGTATCAAGGGGAACCATGGATTAGTTTTATGTCGTATGAGATTATTCTGGAAATTTTCAACACTAGGGGAAGAATTGGGAACTTTTGGTGTCCTTGGGGTTGCTGATGGTCTGGGGGCTACTGGTTGCCTGGGGCTTGTTTGTGGTTCCTAGGCTGGTGGTGGCCTGGGGCCTGTTGGGGGACAGGGGACTATTGAAGTCCGAAGTTGTTGCTTTTTTCCCATTCTTAGTATCTCTGCCCTTTGTTTATATTTGGGACAGTTTCCTTTATCTAGGGACTGGTGTTTGCCCTTACAATTAGTACATATTGGAACAAATTGACAGTTTGACTCATTATAGTACTTGCCTAGACAAATCTTACAAATGTTAGAATCCTCTCTGCAGTATTTATCTGTGTGCCCAAACCTTAGACATTTAGTGCACTGTAATGACTTGTCTTTGTATGGCTTGAAAGATTTTTGTTGGCCAAAGAGGGACACTTAGTCAATATTAAATTGTCCTTGAA
This sequence comes from Artemia sp. Qi Xiang Cuo, assembly GCF_049724085.1. NCBI lineage: Eukaryota > Metazoa > Arthropoda > Branchiopoda > Anostraca > Artemiidae > Artemia > Artemia sp. Qi Xiang Cuo. The sequence goes on from NC_142803.1 coordinate 40,488,086, forward strand.
GCTCAAACAACACTATTTTAAAGTTTGAGGTTTCAGTAGTTTCGCGACCAAGGGTGTGGACACTAGAGACCGGAATACATTCACCTTTTTTGTTCACCAATGCTTCCATCAGGTCCGAGTTTAGAAACGATTTAGGGACATTATAGAGCACTATCGTTGTTTGTATAGGGTTTTGAGACCACAGACTTGCTGTGACAACAACATTTTCAACACTTTTCACCTCCATTACCTTTTTTACTGATGTGGGATCGTTCGAAAAAGATATCTAGGGATCCTGTTTATATTCGTATTAAAGTTGCAATGGATAGTCTTGAAGAGGAAAACCCGCAACTTTGGTAGATCACGGTTGTTAAACAAGCAATTATCAGATTGGGGAACTAGTTGAATAATTACCGGGGAATCGGCTGGATTTCTTAAAGAGTTGTTCGTGGTATCGGTTTGATATTTTATTGCTGAATCTGGTCGACTTTTTATTCTCTGTCTTCTACGCTTGGCCGAATTTACTATCTTAAAACCTTCTTAATTTTTTTCAGTATCAGTTGTTGAGGGTGATGGACATTGGGTGGTATCCATGTTTAGGGTACGAATACTCTTCAGAGAGGTCGCTGGTACACAGTTGCCGGGGGGTTCTAGCAAGGGCTTTTGAAGATGGTTGAAATGGTGACTCACTCATATCTCTATCAGGAGGTTGTTTTGGAGGTTCCTTTTTCCCAAACATTAGAACTCTTCAAAATCACGAATTCGAACACTTATTTGAATTTGTTTCTCAATAAATTCAAAACAATCAACAGTAACGAAAAAAGTACCAGCAATCTGGTTTAGTGTTTACTTTTCAGTTGCCAAGAAATTTGAATATTCACTATTTTAACAAAGTTGAATAGGTTAGGGGGTCAACTTAAGTCAAAATATCCACAAGTCTTATCAAAAAAATAAATTATTCACCTTTTGTTCACAGTTTAGGTTGCGAAATTGCTGGTATCCAGATTATAAATAATTCACAGGAGAAATCTTATCAAAAACATGAATTATTCACGTTTTGTTCACAGGTTAGATTGCAAAATTGCAGGTATCCAGATTATAAATAATTCACTGGAAAAGTGTCTCCTCCGAACTAACAATAAAGACTCAAGACTGACAATCAAACAACATTGCTATGTTGCTACTCTTGGACAAAGACAAATGGGTCATGGAATGGACTACTACAAGGATCGTTCATCAATGTACGGTTACGGTCTCGGCAATTGGTTTGCTAAGCTGTTTCGCTCTAAATTCCAAATTTTCCATCATAAATTCGAACTATTTGGACTTTCATCGCTTGTGTGTAAAGTAAACGGAATTCCTCTCTACAATTTATCTTTTGATAAATCCTTATCTTTTGATAAATCCCTACATCGCTTTCTCAATTATTCGAAAATGTTATAACTGAGGAAGTGTTTGCGAAAACTCATGGCATCATTGTATTGGATTTGTTCGGTACTCAAGATATGAGTATTGGCTGGAAGGGTAATGTCCGTTGAGAGTATACCTTTGCCAAGCCACTGGAGGAAAGTATTGCATTAATATCGGTAAATCAATTTTGAAACTTTAACAAAGGTTCATTCGATTTAAAATTCCAATGGCTAGTTCCCTTTTTAATAGTCGAAAGTGATTAGAGGGCAACAAACCCGCCTCTCACGCCCACCTTTTCCCCAAACATATCTAGTAAATACTTTGAAATAGCCATTTTATTCAACGTATTTTTAAGTTCTGGACATTAGGTCTTTGAGGATGACAACCCCCACAGCCCTCAGGGCAAGGGTTGTAAATTATGCCCAGGAGGTGTATAAGGTTTTTATTGAAAGCACACAAACTTCAAAAGGGCTCATTCAATTGGAAATTGAAAGGGCTAGTGCCTTTTTTCATAGTTGAAAATGATTGGAGAGTAACTAACGCCCCTCTCGTGTCCACCATTTTCCCAAACACATCCAATAAAGATTTTGAGATAGCCATTTTGTTCCACGCAGTGCAAAGTTCAGGATTTTATACCTTTGAGCACGACCTTCCCCCCACAGTCTTCAGGGCAAGGGTTATAAGTTATGCCCTGGGGGAATATAAAGTTTTTATTGCAATCTTTGTCGTAGAAACTTGAAAAAAGGCTCATTTGATTTGACATTAAAAGGGCTAGTACCCTTTTTAATGGACGGAAGTGAATAGTGATATTTTTTGTTGTTGTTGTTATTTAGACCAGGGCACTTTGTATCGAAGGAGTTGTCGTGGGAACTTCAAAAAGGGCTCATTCGATTGAAAATAGAAAGGGTTGATGCCCTTTTTAATAGTCGAGACTGATTGAAGGGCAAATAATCCCCCTTCCACTCCCATCCTCCCACACCCACTCTCCCATTTGCCCATTATGTTTAAAAACTAAATGTTGCCTTAAGATTAAATCAAAATGCACGGTTATGATGCTAATTCCCAATAAGGCATCTCAGAAGTATCCCAAGAAGGACTAAAGGTATAATGTTGAAACTTTCAGGGCTACTTCTGCTCTTAAAATTGAACCAAAATGAAAATAGCTTAAGTGTATCCAAGGTATCAAAAAAAGTAAACAGATTTATTTGCGAATGGTATCAAGTTTTCCATTTCAGGTCAACTAGAGGAGATATGAAAAGAAATTGAACAGTACTATTTGTGTCCAGATTTTTAAAAGGGTGTATGTTGATAAAAATTGCTAAAAAAATTTCTCCAGCATACAAACAGCAGACCAAACTATAAAGTCTTAAAAAACGAAAAGATTTAAAGTATTATTTCCTTTTTTCCTGAAATGACTATGTCAATATAAAACGAACAGAAATTAATAAAAAAAAACTTTTTCCACAAAATAAGTTTTTCAAAGAAAAGTAAAGAACTCCAATAAACAAGAAATGAGAAAAAATAAAATCAAATAATCTACCAAGCGTGAAACTACCACAAATCAAGAACGATAAATAAATGAAACCCAAAACGAACAGAAATTACAATAAGGCCAGAACAAAATTTCCACTTTACTGAAAAAACACAAATGAATGTGCATTTTCAGTTTAATATACATATATTGATATTTAGTAATCAAAATGTTAATATTATTTGATTTATTAAACTTATAAAAGTTAAAACATTTATATTTTTTTCAGTAAACTGCAAATTTTGTTCTGGCCTTGGGAAGACATAGGGGTTTTGCGCCCAACTTATGTTAATTTCTGCTCGTTTTGAGTTTGACTCGGTTTATTATTTATTGTAATTTCTGTTTGTTTTGGGTTTCACTTATTTATTGATGCTGATTTGTGGTGGTTTTACGCTTGGTAGATTATTTGATTTTATTTTTGCTCATTTTTGGTTTAGTGGAGTTCTTTACTTTTCTTTAAAAAACCTATTTCGTGGAAAAAGTTTTTTAAATAATTACATATCAATGTCGACCTATTCAGTGAGATAGCCAATAGAACTCAGTTTTTATGTTCTGATATTGATTGCTAGGTAGGTAGGTAGGTAGGTATAGGTTTATTCATAAATCTGTTTTGTAGCACTTGCTAAATTACGCAGATTTTTACAAACTCAAATAAAAACAAACAAACCAAAGAAACAAAGGTTAAAAATATCAGCTCTCGTATTAAATTTTGGTAAAAAAACGGCACGAATGAATCTTCATGCCTTCGAGTGCGAAATATTGGTGGTAACAGTTTAAGTTGGGTCCGTGTCTTCATATTGATAGGGGCATCGGGGGAGTATGAATCTATGGTGTTTTTTGTTTAATATGAATATACCAAAATTCATTATCAATTTATCTCTTCTTTCGGACAACGATGGTAGGTCAATTGTTCTAAGTCCTTCCTCATAGTTGATGTAGTACCTGTCAATAATCCCTTTAACTGTGCATTTTTGTACATTTTCCAGCATATCAGAGAAGGATGGTGAATATGGCGCTGCAGGATCCCATACTGGACAGGCATATTCTAGGTGGGGGCGGAAATAGTCCACGAAGGCAGTTCTTAACTGGTCTCCGGAAAAATCAAACCGTTTCATTGTAATAATGGTTTGAAGGGCACTATATGCCTTAGATACCACTTATTCCACACAGGTGTTGAATTTACAGTCCGATGATAATATTACACCTAGTAGTTTGGCACTGTTGGACAGGGGAAACAGAGAGTTTGGGACATCAAGATCACGCTTAAGAGGGTTAAACCGAATAACTTTTAAATTTGTGGAGTTTATGGTTAGATTAGCTTGCTCAACCTCCTTATTCAACATTTCCATCAGGTCGTTGGAGAAACAAGGGGTAACACTTGAACTTTTAGCTTCATAGTTAAGTAAAACTGAAAGGTCATCGACAAATTCATTTCTTTGGTCATATTTCCTCAGGACAAAATTTATCACATCACAAATATCAGCCCGGCTAATCTGGTGCCTTGAAGGGCACCACTCGTAATTTTACGAGAAGAGGACAGGGTATCACTCTCAAATAGAGGAAACACACATTGTGTTCTATTAGACAGGAATTCAGCGATTAGCTGAATTGTTAGTCTATTCGCCCCCATTACTTTTGGTTTCATTAGAGCAACAGGGTGGGAGATTAGCTCGAAAGCCTTGCGAAAATCCACCATGGCAAGATTAACGATGGTACCTTTTTGGTCAAGCCATTTTACTAAAGTATCATGCAGGCGCACTAGATAAATTGTGGTATTGCAGCCTCTGATACCCCGGTACTGGTATTTATCAATGTTTGTGGAAATCTCATTGAGTGTTGCTTGATCAATAAATGCCTCAAACACTTTTGGGAAGGCAGAGGTGAGAGATATAGGCCTCAGTTCTTCTGGAGATTTAGGATTTCTAGTTTTGGGTATAACTCTCTTATATGCAGTTTTCTAAAAACTCAGGGTGTGACAAAATGGTCTAGCGAGAAAATGGCATACTCAGAAAAGTATTGCAAAATCTCAGGTCGAGCGCATGATCCCTTGACGAGCGATTGAAACAACGTGTGAAAGGTTTAAAAAGGTTGCAAAAGACCTCATCTCCGATCAGTCTCAACTCAGCCCGGAAGCCTGAAGCAACACTCTTGTCAAAGAAGAAAAAGAAAGTTAAAAGATTGAAAAAGAACTTCTTTTCCCAGAAAATGTCATATCTACCACATAAGAATCTCACCCTTCAATCAACTCATCTCCAAATCTTTTCAATGCGGAAAATATAGATGTCAGTGTAAAACACGGATACTATGAGCAATTTTATCTGTAACAACCGCTCTCTGAAAATGTACATTTTCACGCTTATTTCAATGAAGACTATTTCATAGATTTGACTTCAACATTTATAGATTAACATGTAATAGTTACAAAATATAACAACGAAAACTAAGTGCTGCCGACGGGTTATCATACAAAAATTGCGTACTACACACTATATTTAAACAAATAAGTGTCTACAACATTGGTGAGCACGAGCAATAATCTTTCAAAATCTACAAGTTATATACAATTCATGTTGAAGATTCCGATGTCTTATAAGCTGTTGAGAAGGCATGCACTTGGTTATGAATATAAAACAGATACTGACATTACCAATATTCCTAGAGATGCGTCGACTAATGATTTGCATTTAGTTTGGAAACTAAATCATGAGATATTATATATACCTCAATGCCTGCTTCCCAGTGTAAAGATTGATATAGAGCTACAATTTGCACCGTCCAATTTTATTGTGCCAAAAGTACTGGGCGCTGCACAGTCTCTGTGCAACAGTCAGTGTAACAGTCTCTCTCACGTTGGCAATACTTCATGTACGAAAACGGCAAGCTATGAGTTCTGTTGCTTTGGCAATTGAAACATTAAGAACCTCTGATTATGGTATCAAACTACTCGTGCCTCATAAAATCACGAATCAACGACATATTACTACGGGTACGCGTACCTGTACCGATTCATCATTTATCAATTGCAAAATTCCTTCAAAATTGGCATTGGCTCTTGTAAAAACTGCTAGCGCTGTGGGATCATGGCCAAATTCCCCTCATAAATTTGAACTGTTTGGACTCTCATCGCTTGTGTGTAAAGTAAATGGACTTCCTCCCTATAATTTATTCTTTGGTAAATCATACAGGACCCTATATGAATTGACAATGCAATCCCTACATCGATCTTTTCAATTATTTGAAAATGTTATAACTGAGGAAGTATTTGATGGCAGTTTTTTATTAAACATGGTGCCATGAACACGAATCAAATAATCAATGTGTTCAATATAGATCCCTAACTGTCCAAATATAAATCCTATTGCATACCTTTGGATATCCTGGAGCATATTCAACATGCTAGCAATACTATTATTATTGTTAATAGCAGCACATCAAGTGTAAAGACGGGGCATTGGTTATACATCTTTCAAACAAGAAGCAATATAGAATTTTTTCATCCTCTTGGCATACAGTATACATTCTACACACCTCACATTAAAATTTTTCTTGAGCAGAATGGAAAATCTAGTATTCAAAATCGGGAGCGGGTACAAGATTTACAATTGAAAAGCTGTGGTTTTCATGCCCCATCATATTTTATATTCCTATGTCGCAGACAAACTTACATGGAATTCCTCAAGATGTATGGCGACAATCCACGTTTGAACGACTTTTTTTTCGGAAATACTCTTTCCTATCTCTATTATATAAATTTTGGTGCCCTAAAAGGGAAATGCCTTAAAAATATATGTAAACTAGTTTATTAATAAAATTTGTATGCATACAAAACACTGTGTCTTTTTTTAGATTTCTTCTTCTACGTATAGATAATCATCAACAATGATAAGTGGCCGCAGCTCGTCAGGATTAAACTTGTATTCATCTCGACATGCAAAGTCAGGCTCAAATATTCTAAAATATATTTTAACTTCATTTTTATTAAATCCCTTTGTAAAGTTAATAATACTACTGTGATTCAGTGATTCATACTATACGATTCACACGTTTCAATTTTCTTATTTGAAGCAATGTCACATACAAAATTCTCATATGAAAAATCTCTTTCTGTAACAGCCAAATAAAAAGTCTCTAGGTTTATAATCAAAGTAGCCAATATCTTAACAGCCATGTCGTAAAAACCAGACTCTTTTATTATTCCAGCAATTGAAGCGTAGACCAGGTTCTTCTTCCCAAAACAATTTAAAGCCACGACGATACCAGTCTTTTAAAAATAAACTGAACTCATGTTTAGGGTTTTTCGCAATCATGCCAGGGTAAGTATTTTTTCATTGATCACGTTTGTAATAGTGACGATTGTAGCATAAGAATCCTCATAAATATGACATAGATGATTTCGGAGACCACACTGCCTTTCCATGATGATAAAATAAAAGTTCAAAATAGGGATAAAATCCTTTTTAATAGAAAGTGTATAGAAATTCACAAAAAATACCAGATATTTCGGTCACACATACAGTGACCGTCATCAGTGGTAAAACTGTCATCAGTAGTAAAAGTTTTACTACTGATGACGGTTAATGTATAATAATGTGACCGAAATATGTGATATTTCTTGTGAATTTCTAAACACTGTCTATTCAAAAGGATTTTATCCCTATTTTGAACTTTTATTTTAAGAATGCTCTATTATGAGAGTCACAAATCTCTTCAAGACATGAACTATAGTCGTTAATTTGCACTCCGTATCCTTCAAGCAATTTACAGGGATTGCATAATTTACACTTTTCATTATAGTCATCAACAAAACTACAATTCTCACAGGATGACCAGGTGCCCAATGTATACAAGCATAAAGGGCATGTTTAATAATTTTTCAATGTTGACTGTCTTACTTCCGAAAAGAAACTGACTCACGATCAATAAAAATGTCTTCTAGCACGACATAAATATGTTTAGAAATGATTTCCTACAAAATAGCCGTCTATGTAGTTGATAAGAGAAGAACCACAATCTCATTTTGTTTTGTCTCAATTAATATATCTATAAAATTAGTAGAATCAGCTGGACCACACCGACAAAGCATCATGCAATAATCCAAAGACTGGGAATCAGTTCCCCTTTTATCGTTAAGTATTTCTCTGGGAAATATTTTCCGTTGAAAAGATAATTCACGAAAGTGATCATCTAAAATTAACCATTTTTCCAATTTTACTAGATTACGTAAGATTTTCTGGTTCTCAAAACTAGTCATTTTAACACTCTCACTACTAGACTAACAATTGCTAGTAACAATTGCTAGTTTGTATAGATTCTTTTCTTCAATATATTTCGCCAACACATTTAATCCGTCTTGTAGTCTCTGTATATGCACTATATTAACTTTAGCTGCAAAGCATAATTGTTCCCTCGATTAGAAACATTCTAAATGATATAACATATCCAGCATACATCTTGTACCATTCTAGGGTTGGTCGGCAACCCCTTGTAATTTCCACTGCTACTTTAGGCACTCTATGTTCCATCTCGCTGTTAATTTCAATATCCAGTAATGTGTAAGCATCCATTTTGATGTTGACACGCTGAACTATTTTTTAATACTGAAAAAATAATAGAACGCCTGGACATATTCCAGGAAAGCCGTCTCGACAATTATATGGGGTAATTGAAAAACAAAATAATAGAACACCTGGGAAGTCTACCACCTGGAATGATATCACAGGGCGGGAATTTTGCCTAAGACAAGGCTCTCATAGGAATATTGCCTGTGATGCCGTGACGTCAGAGGGCTGCACTTGAAATGACAAGGAAAAGGGGAGATGGCTGCGCTTGAAAGCTGGGGGGCTGCGCTCGAAAGTAGTAAGGGCCCAGTACTGATATAAATTCGAAATATTCAAAGTAGGGTGAATCAGGGAAAATCCGACAGTGGGGTAAGTCTGATACCGACCTTCAATTTGTCTATGGTCCATTGTATCTGTGGGAGGCTTTCATATTTTCTTCCATATTAGTAGCAGTAGGCAACAGTGCCATCAACTTCTGGTAGAGTTAGTACGCCTTCTGTTCAGAGGGTTTTGAAGTTTTTTGGACGGCGTTTTTTTAGGAACACAGGTAACTGACTTTACTTTAACTTATGCAGATTATAAAGTAAGAGAGATAGAGAATTATTTTTCATTTCTTAGAAACTAGAAGACCAGGAGCATCTTCCTGATTTTTGAAAACAAGCTAATGTTATTAGTTGAACAGATAAGAGGGGTGTCGGTCTTACCCCCGAAAAAGCCCACCTGGGGAAAGTCCGACATGTCGGTCTTACCCCCTACGGGGGAAGTTTGGCTGGGGTGTCGGACTTACCCCATGTTACCAAAGATGGATATTTGAAAGGGTAGAACAGATTCTAAGCTTTAGATAATAAAGGCTGAAGCCAGTAACCATCCTTAGATGGCTCTACTAACTTAGTGGAAAGTAGTGCTATGTTGATCATTCATGTATTGCAGTTCTGTGCCTGCTTTCGTTTATCTTTCTCCCCTGTAATTTTTTTTTCGTCTTAACCTTTACTTGTGACCTGCCGTGTAAAAAGTGTAGCAAAGAAGAAATGCTACTTGGCTTGTATCAAATTTGTTGGCAGATTTTGTCTGAAAATACCCTTTTTACATATAAAATAATTTTTGCTCAAAGAAAAGGTGTCAAAACACAAGTCGTACTCCGCCGTGCAAAAAGTGGGCTAGCATAGTAGCAATGCTACTGGACAGTTTTCATGGCCTAGTAAAATTTGTTGGCATTTTGTTTTCAAAAATACCAGTGCTTCCACTATCCCCAAATTTTTGGGGATTTCCCCCAAAATCTGTCTTCTCATAAACATTCTCAAAATTGGTTCCCCAAAAATCCCCTTTCTTTCAGGGTTGCCACCCCTAGTGATTTATCACTGACGACAATCCACCCCTAGTAACTATTACTTTCACTTGACTTGAAATAATTTTTTCACTTTTTTCAAAAGTTTATGTCTCAATTATTTACTACACATCAAAACCAGGCATAGATCATTGATTTACTGACCTTTCTTCCTATGCTAGTAAAAGTATACTGACCTTTTTATAGTTGTCGTACAGTGATCAATGAATATTAAGAATGCAGTTGGGTGTGTATTATTTTTATAATACCAATATCATTGGAGTGTACAACTCAATCCATAAACTATCAGCAGTAAGCTATATACTGCATACTTGAGACTTTGAATACTATACACCATTAGCAGTATTAGAGTAAATATGAGACAGTACTTTAATATGATTAAATATGATTAAGAAAACTATTGATATTTCTAACCGCAAGCTATACTAAGTTACATTTGTTACTTTTCTGAAAATTTTACCTATAGAAATACTTCTTGCTCAAAGAAAAGCTGTCAAATCACGGATTTTGCTGCTAAAGTGTTGGCAGCTTTTGGAATTCTGCTACTGGCAGTTTTGGAATTTTTTGCACAACTGCTTGTGACAGGTTTTCGAATACATTCATCAATTCATTCATAATTCCCCTTCGAATAAATTCATCCATTCATTCATAATTCCTTTGTCTTTTCTAGATGCCTAGAAATTATGTTCGGAAAACACAACGCGGGGTTGGAGGAAAATATGATGTAACTCAGCTATAAAATGCGCTAGCAGAGATATCTTCAAAGAGAATGTCTATGCTACAGGCTTCGAAAGTATTTCAAATACCACGCACTACCTTGCATGACCATCTTATGAAGAAGACAAAAGTAAAAAAAAACAGTTTGTGGTGGAGGGAGGAGTCAAGAAATTCTTGCTGAAATAGAAAAGGATATGGCTCAGGGTCTCCGAATACTTTGAAAAGTGGGGCATAGGTCTCAGCAAGCAGGAATTTTTTGACCAAGTCCAAGACTATCTCATCAAGAACAAAGTTCAAACAAGATTTAAGGACAACCGACCTGGTCATGACTGGTGGGTGGGGTTCAAGTGCCGAAACAAAATTTCACTAAAGAAACCAGAAAGGTTAGAAAGCAAAAGACTTTTGCAGCAATCTGACCCCTTCATAATGTATGGTTTTTATGAGCTGTTGTATGAAACTGCCACGGTGATGGATATTCTTGACAAGCCCCAGTGCTGGTTTAATTTGGATGAGGCATCTTTCTGCAGGGATCCTGGCAACATGAAAGTTGCTGGAGCCAAAGACTCACCAGCCACTCATAGAACAGGTGGTAATGGATGTGAAAATACAACTGCCTTGGTTTGTATCAGTGCAAACAGAGAAAAATTCACACCTTTAATAGTTTTCTCTGCAAAGAATACCTGGACCTCATGGATACCTGTACATGGAGCTTACCCTGGTGCATCTTACTCATCTACCAATAAAGGGTGGATGACGTCTGATCTCTTTATGAACTGGTTTGAATTCCAGTTTCTTCCTCATGTAAAGGGAAAGGCACTTCTCATCTTAGATGGACATGGCACACATGCTCTTGCAAAACTTGCAAAGCTTTCTCTTGCTCTAGCAAAACTTGCAAACGAAAATAACGTGACAATTCTCAAGCTACCTCCACATGCATCCCACATGCTTCAACCTCTCGATAAAGTGGTTTTCAAGGGAATGAAAGTGTCTTATGATCATAATCTCTCGAAATGGCAGAGGGAGCACCCTGGCAACATTCTGTCAAAGAAGGATTTTGTATGTCTCTTATCAAAGGTATGGGATACCTATTTCACTCCTAGTCTGATTGAAAAGTCGTTCAAAGCAACTGGAATCTTTGATCTGAGTGTTCCAATGAGAGTAAACCAATCCGTAATTGACCAAAACCAAGTTTGAACCTACCAAGTTGAGACGCTATGCAAAAATGAAAAAGGAGCAAGAGAAAAATTCAGGCACATCTTAAGTCACAACCACTGTCAACACTGAACTAGAAAAAATTACCTTTTCTGTTACCTTTAGTCCAAAGAAGTTGCTTGGCAGCCAATCAAAAACTTTTGAAGAGATTCTTCTTGACTCAATCAAGCGGCTCGACCTACCATCAGTTTCAGGAATAGAAAAACGGAATAAAATTGCAAGAGAGGCAGAAGTGATAACATCAAAAGAACATCTAGAGGTGCTTAAGAGGGAAGAAAATCTGAAAGCAAAAGGCAAAGGGAAGAAGAAAAGTTCAGATGGGAAGGGTATAAAATCGAAAAAAGAAAGTTTTTCCTAAGAGGGAAGTCAATAGAGATACGGGTGATAGCGAATCAGACATCAGCCTTGAACTTGGCTCTGATGAGGATGATCAGAGTATTCAAGATACTATTCAAGAAAGTGACAGCGATGACAAGGAGACACCCAGTAAGCAAAAGATTGTTCCCAATCTAAATGAGTACTATGCAGTTAGATACGATGCAAGGAATGACGAAGAAGGTTACATAGGAAGGGTTCTAGACTTTCCTGACGAGGGAAAAGTTAACCTCAAGTTTCTTCACTGCTTGAGCCTTGCCACCTACTCTTTCAATTGGCCAAAGAAAGACAATATCGATACTGTGGATGACAAATACATTTTGCAGGACCAGTAAACTTAGTGGGAAAACCGGACCATTTGAAATACCCCAAAACCGTCAAGTTATTGTATTGTACAAGGCAGTTACTAGCAAGAGTCAGTAGATCTTTGTGTTATGCCCATACACGTAAGCTACAACAGCTATGAGTCATTTTTTGTATCTGAAGTCAAACCATGATTTGTGTGATATGTTTTTCTTTTTTAAAATACAAGCAATCATTTAAATTCAGTGATTTGTGCACCTTGGCTAAGATATTTGTAATGTTTATCTTTTGGGTAAGTCTGACATTGTTGGAGTTACCCCACAGCAGCAGAAAAAAGTATGGTCTGGCCTTTTGATGCCAGTCAGTTTGACATAAAAATTGTTTGCTTATGGACTTATAGTGATTCCTCGATGCCCTTTAAGATGGTGAAGTCATATTATTTTTGACATATTGTTGAAAAAAGCTAGTAGGATATGTTGCACTTCCCCCAAAGCTGGGATAAGTCCAACATAGCAGACTGCACCAACTTTGAGACCTGGTGATGGGCTACAAGCACAGTATATGGGAAAATCAGAAAGTGAATAATATGGGAAACTGTTGTAAAAAAAAAGGTTGATAGAAGATGATATGAGATACTCATAAAAAAAAATCTTGGGAGTCAATTTAACAAAAAAAATCATGTTAAGGTCTTGGACTTTCCCCGATTCACCCTACTATGAAATTCATTTCTTACAATTTTGTTTACTTAACTTTAACTGATTAATGCCTAATATGAATACACTGTGTACATACGTCTGGAGTTTAAATTATCGTATCTAAAATCTTGATATCCAGATTTTTAGCGGTCTGTTTTTTTTAATTTATAAGATACTTGTCTGATTACGCTATTATTGTATGTTTGTCATTTTAAAATTAAATTCTTTTATTATGCAGTAACTATTTAACTTGTGAACATAATGTTTGTCCAAAGTTTTAAATGTTCTCAAAGGTGTCTGTTATGTTGTAACACCCTTGGTAAATTCTACTATGTAGCGCCATAAAATGAAACAGCAAATATAAAGTAAAACAAGTTGAATATGTATTTTTAGATGAAACACATTCCTAAAATACAGTTTGCTACGAAAAAGAAGCCTGTTTCAGAGCACACAATGTGAGAATCCTTTATTCTTTCTTTGATATAAAATGTGCCCTTTCTTCAACAAAAAATATAAACTTATATTTTAAACTATTCAACATAAAATATAAACTTACTCAGGCTTGTACGGCGGTAATCCAGGTTCTTCAAACCATGCAGTCCTATTCATATTCAGTAATTTAGTAAAGACCTCTAGTGGAGCTTCTTTTCTCGTAAATTCAAGAATTGTTTCAAATAAATCATGCAGCGTAATTGATTGGAACTTCCACTTTGACAAGAAATAGCGGACAAATTTATCAAAGAGTTCTGGAAAAATATAATAGACTGTTGAGCATAGAGATAAAAAAAATCTTCTATAATTAATAAGCTAGTATTTTGATTACCAGATAACCAGTACGGCGCATTTCAGGAAAAGTTTTTCTTCTAGTCTCGCTGGAATATTAATTTTAGTGCTCTTGCTCTTTTTCGGCTTTTGCTAAACCAGGCTCTTCTAAAACAGAGTTAAAGATTTCGACAGAATATTGCTGAAGTCCTGTCCTCCTTGTGAAAGACATGGTAATCCAATTTCTTTTGAGATTAAACAGGGAGGTAAATCTGATGTTTGTTGTTAAAGTGTGTACTTGAGCACAGAAATAGAAAAATGGAGAGTTTATTTTTTGTTCCATATTGTGAGATAATTATAATTGCAGCGTCATATGTAACACAATAAAGGACGAACTCTAGCCCATAGTAGCTAAAAATTAAAAAAAAAGTTTAAAAAAAAAAATGCCAAGGGAGGAAGAATCATCATTTGAATCTGATTCAGGAATGTTAAAAGTTATTATGATTATTCTCAATCGCAATGGTTTATTCCAAAATTTAGCTTAAAGACCTGCACACTCACAGCATATCCTCCACAGGACTATATATAAGATCCTTTCATTTTACCCCAAAATTAAGCCTTGTTTAACAGTCTGACGCCCGTGCCTTGAATCACGTGCTGGAATTACCTAAGGGGATACCATTGAAATGTCTATAACTCTTTTTTTTTCACTTTCAATTTTTTAGCTATTCTACTGTATGCCTACAAAACATGGCCTCTCAAGGCTGAAGAGGTTAGAGCTACGGACACGTTTGATCACCGCCGTCTTCGCCATATACTCCAAATCAACAGATGGTCTAGAATTCCCAACAGTGAAGTAAGAAGCCCCTGTGGCCAATCTGAAGAGCTATCCTTCATCATCAAAATACCTCAGCTCAAACTCCTCGGCAAATCCTTGCGTCGCCCTAAAGGTACGATATATCGAGACTTCTTCATCTGCGAACCAGTCAGTGCCATCCTAGAGATGACATCAGAGAGGACAGAATAAGAATTTTTGGCGAAAATTCAAAGAGGACCATCGACCATGGGGAGGCTTTCCGAGGCATGGGAGGAGATAGGACAGAGACTGGCTGAAGATCGCCCGGGAAGTTGCAGCCGATAGATCGAAGTGGTTTTTAAAACTAATCCCAAAGTCCAGTGGTGCCAGGCTGCACAGTTAATCGTCTGTTTTGCGCCAAAAGTCGATTCTTGCTCTTGGGAATTGTTCTTCTATTTATTTCCCCCAAAAACTTACTCATGTGACAAAATGTCCCCATGACGATTAGTCTACTCGTATAATGGACGGTCATGACGAGTGCTCCCATCACAAACAAATGGTGGTGATTAAAATGAATATTACCAATTTATGGAATCTTGATTTTCTGATTTTTCTTTTATAGCCTCTCTGTAATAGGTGTACTCAAACACATTATAGGCTATCGATTAGCTTTCTGGTTAATGAATGTTTGCTTTTTTTGTTCATTTTAGTGTCTTTCAAGCATAAAATTAAGCAAAATCCTTCAGTAAAAGCGATCCACGATGAGTTTGCTAAAACTACTTATGCTATTGGCTCTATTCTTTGGGCCAAATTTTATCGCTCTTTTAAGCACTTTAGCATAAAATGGCAAAAAAAAAAAAAAAAATCTAAATTTAAGTGAAAAAAAACTTGTACTTAGGAAAATGAGGCTGATTTCCTAATATTTATAGATAGAAAAGTTGTTTCGATATCGGAAACAAGGACAAAATTTCTTTGTTTGGCTTGGATTTTTATTCTCCCTCTTTGATGGTATTACATTGTTTTCTATTTTGTTTTACTTTTTCTTTTTACCCCTTTACCCCTTCTGTGATTGATGTTTTTCTTTTTTCTTCTCTTTCGAACTCTTTGATATTGTTCTTCAAGTGAACTGCCATGTCAACCATAAATGACGTGACAATAAATAAGAAATAATTTTTTTCTGCAAATTAAAGTCTTTTAGGTGATGTTTGTTTAAATGTATATTTTGTATTATTTATGATTTACGTAATTCATCTGATCTTTGAAAAAACGTCTCTTTTCCATTTGATCAGAGCATTACACACCAATATATCATATAAAATATAATAGACAGAACTTTTTAGTGATATAAATTATACTTTTTGGGACCAGGGTTGCCAGCTTTTCTGTCCATGAATGTGTCCCCTCAGAATCCAAGAACGTGTCATTTTTAGCTAAAATCTGTCCATTTTGAAATCTCAAAACTATAAGTTATTTATGTCTACCAGTTTCATAATTGTCAAAAAGACGCTTTGTACACCTCTTTCAAAGCGGCCACTTAACATCAAATATAATGCAAACTAAAAAAAATCCATATATAAAACTTATACAAAATGACATAGTGTGAAAGCATGAGACTCATAAACACGTCTTACTTTGGAGAAAATCTTTTACTTACGACATCTCCGGCAAAACCTGGATGCTCGAAACAAAAAAGAAAATACCGAGAACAAGCACTACTTTGGTAAAAAGTGACATTTATTTTTACTAAAATATGTATTTATTTGGAAACTGTTTCGTCTATATAATAAATTCACAAAATATGTCCGTTCTGCCCTTCTATGTCCCAAATTTATGAAATGTCCCACTTTTTGCCCGTTTGAGGCATTTAATTCCGGTACTTAGGAATTTTTCCTTTTGGCATAAAATTTGTCGAGTTGGCAAACCTGGTCGGGACCCAGCAGCCCAAGCAAGCGTAAATAAGTTCAAGCTATGCAAAATTGATGGCGGAGCAAATGAAAGTTATTTTAAAAATTTACTAATTAAAAAAAAGATTCGTTCAGTACAATTACATGGTTATGTCCTAATCTACTTTACACATCAGTTAATCAGAAAAAGATATAGAAAAAAACTTCCCTGAGTCTTCGTACAGCTCATTCCAGTACCAAATAACGGTACTTCCTTTTTCATATGGAATTTTGGAAAATGAATCCGTTGGATCTAAGCCGGTTAGATCTAGATGAAGCTTTGTGAGGGGATTCTTTTCACCGTATTGTTGAATTGTATCTTTCAGGTCCTTCCATCCACCTTGAGCCAAAAATTGCCTCATTGGTTCGCCTAAAAAAATGTTTGACTTACAGCTTACCTTCAAATAATGGCAAAAAAAGTTTTTTAGTCAGAGAAAATTACCTTTATGAAAGAAGTCCAGCGAAGAAGTTATTCTAAAGCTTAAAACACGAAAGTGTAAATACTCTGAATAAATTCTTATTTTTGTACACTATGCTACCAATCAAATAAAAAAAATCTTTTCAAACCAAATTAAAGAATAACATCAAAACTCAAAACAGACAGAGTTTATTTCGTATATGAGAGGGTGGGGTCTTCCTTAAATACTCGATCTTTACACTAATTTAGTAAGAAATCATTTAAGATTAGAACAAATTTAGTTAATGGATAATTGCAAGTGTTATATTTAGAGATTGCTTTCTAAGACACTTAAGTTGAAAATATTATTGTTTAATGCAAATGCACGTTAGTAAGCTCTTTCATTTTTGAGACATTGTGAAAAATACTTTTTTTCGACTCCAACTGTCCTTGTGCTTGATCAATCGTTCTTAAGGCATCGAGAACAGAAGGCATCGGGAACATGGGGTCAAGGAGGAGCACCCCCTTCATATACAGAATAATTTCTGTTCGCTTTGAGTTATACTCGCTTCTTAATTTCATGTGAAAAACTTATTGTCTTTTTTTCAATTAATTTCCACTCGTTTTTAATACCGTGGCCAGGCTTATGCCTAAATGTGGCTATCCTAATGTGAGGGGGGTACCACTGAATTAAATCCTCAAGACTTAAAAAAAAATCTTTACGTTTTCAAAACAATGCTTGAAAATTGTCTTTTTTAATTGAAAAAAAAAACAACATTTTTCAAATCTGGGTGAACATAGTGTCATTAGACTCAGTTCAACACCAACATCAACATTCCCTGAAATTTCCAACTTAACGTCTATAGCTGTTCGAGAAATATTGCAGATACGACCTTTTGACAACCTTGATACAAATAGCATCTTCTGATTTAGTTCAAGATTCCCTGAGGTTTTTGATGCTTCTGTAGAATGGTTCTAAGATACGCTGAATTTGATGGTGTATTTTTTTCAAGATATTTCGCCTTGTTGGGGGTGTTTTGCTCTTTTTCCGAAAATTCGGGAAGTTTTCTCAGGCCCACAAATTTGGTAACTTCAAACTTAAGAAATTCATTACCGATTTAGAACCGATTTAGAACCAACATAAAAAGCCAATTCTTATACATAAAAAGCCAATTCTTGATATATATATATATATATATATATATAATATATATATATATATATATATATATATATATATATATATATATATATATATATATATATATATATATATATATATATATATATATATATATATATATATATATATATATATATATATATATATATATATATCTCTGGCCTTCCCAAGGCTAGAACAAAACTTGCACTTTCCTGAAAAAAATATAAATGTTTTTACTTTTATAACTTTAATAAATAAAATAATATTAACATTTGGATTAGTAAATATCAGTATATGTATATTAAAGTGACAATGCACATTTATTTGTATTTTTTTCATTAAAGTGCAAATTTTGTTCTGGCCTTGGGAAGGCATAGGGGTTTTGAGCCCAACTTATGTTAATTTCTGCTCGTTTTGAGTTTGACTCGGTTATTTATTATAAGTTCTGTTTGGGTTTCATTTATTTATTGATGCTGATTTGTGGTAGTTTCACGCTTGGTAGATTATTTTATTTTATTTTTGCTCATTTTTGTTTTAGGAGTTCTTTACTTTTCTTTGAAAAACTTATTTTGCGGAAAAAGTTTTTTAATAATTTTCTGTTCGTTTCATATTGACATAGTCTCTTCAGGGAAAAAGAAAATAATACTTTAAATCTTTTCTTTTTTTAAGACTTTATAGTTTAGCCTGCTATGTATATGCTGGAGAAAAATTTTTAGCAATTTTTTACAACATACACCCTTTTAAAAATCTTGACACAAATAGAAGTGTTTAATTTAGTTTCATACCTCCTCTAGTTGACCTAAAATGGAAAATTTGATACCATTAGCAAAAAAATCTGTTTACTTTCTTTGATAGCTTGGATACGCTTACACTGCTTTGATTTGGTTAAATTTTAAGAGCAGAAGTAGCCCCGAAAGTTTGAACATAAAGGTCATAACTTATAACCCTTGCCCTGAAGACTGTGGGTGGAGTGTCCTGCACAAAGATATAATTTCCTGAACTTTAAGCTGCGTGGAACAAAATAGCTATCTCAAAATTTTGATTGGATGTGTGGAAAAATGGTGGGCGTGAGAGGGGGGTTAGTTGCCTTCCGATCACTTTCGACTATTAAAAAGGGAACTAGCCATTTCCAATCGAATGAGTCCGTTTTGAAGTTTCTACGACAATGTATTCTATAAAAACCTTATATGCACCCTGGGTATAAGTTACAACCCTTACCCTGAGGGCTGGGGGGGGGGCTGTCATCCTCAAGACCTATTTTCCAGAACTTAAAACTAAGCTGAATAAAATGACTATCTCAAAATTTTGATTAGATGTCTTTGGGGTAAAAATGGGCGTGAGAGGGGGATTAGTTGCCCTTAAATCCCTTTCGACTATTAAAAAGGTACTAGCCCTTTGAATTTCCAATCGAATGAGCCTTTTTTGAAGTTTCTACGACAACGCCTTCTATAAAAACATTATATGCCCCCAGGGTATAACTTACAACCCTTGCCCCGAGGGCTGTGGGGGAGTGTCCTCCTCAAAAACATAATTTATATGTGGAAATAAACTCCACTGAGCAAAATGGCTATCTCTAAATTTGGATTGGATGTGTTTCAGGATATGGTGGGTGTGGAAGGGGTGTTATTTGTCTTCCGATCCCTTTTGTCTATTAAAAAGAGCACAAGCCACTCCAATTTCCAATTGAATGAGCCCTTTTCGAAGTTTCTACGATAACTTCTTCGATACGAAGTGCCCTGCTCTAAAGGAAAAAATAATAAATAATACTTTGTGCCAACATCGTTCTTATATGTCCCCGGGGCATAACTTCAAACCCTTGCCCTGAGGATTGTGGGCGAAAGTCCTCCTCAAAAACATATTTTCTATCTGGAAATCAACTACGCTCAATAAAATGGCTAACTCAAAATTTTGATTGGATGTGTTAGGGGGAATTATGGGCGGGGGGGCTAGTTGCCCTTCAATCACCTTTGACTATTAAAAAGGGCACTAGCCACTCCAATTTACAATCGAATGAGCCCTTTTCAAAGTTTCTAAGACAACTCCTTCGATACGAAATGCCCTGGTATGGTAAACAAAAAAGAAATAAAAACATCGTTCTAATCATAGGCAGCGCGATTGCGCTGCCTATGATTGTTCAGGTGCTGGGGCAAAACTTCTTTTTCTTGCAATGATTTGTCCAGTCCATATTTTGATTTTCAAAAGTATGGTAAGTATTGATGACCTTATCCATGTCAAAATCCAAAACCCAATCATCATCACTATCATTTCAATTTGTTTGGTTCGTTACAACTCGGCTTGTCTTTCGTCATTATGAAATACGTATCGCTGAACCTTTGTTTTCTTTTAACAAAGGTATGGGGCTCGCGGCAGGCTTCTACGTAGAGTTTCTGACTGTCGCTTGTCTTCTAAACGCAGAAAATTTGAGCCTATTCTTCGATGTCATGATGTCCAGATGGGCCTTAAATTAGAAGTGGTGCCTTTGTATAATTACATTTTTTTTTTATTGGGCCTTTAACTTTAGCCTCGGCTCGTCTTTTGTCATTATGAAAGACATATCACCAAACCTTTGTCTCTTTTGATTGTTCAGGTGGTTTGACAAAAACTTCTTTTTCTTCCAAAGATTTATCCAGTCCATATTTTTGATTTTCAAAGGTATGGTAGATATTGATGACCGTATCCATGTCAAAATCCAAAACCCAATCATCATCGCTATCATTTTCAATTTGTTTGCTTCGTTACACCTCGGCCTATTTTTCGTAATTATGAAATATATATCGCCGAACCTTTGTTTTTTTTTATCAAAGGTATGATAGGCATTGATGACCTTATCCATGTCAATATCCCAAACCCAATCATCATCGCTATCATTTTTTATTTTGACACGTTTTGATTCTCGCTGTCCAGGTTGATTTTCATTGACTCGCTGCTCTTCATTTTCATATTTGACTCCCTCACTTTTTAGCATGGCCTTTGCTTTAGCTGCCCGTATTGGTGTTATCGCAATTGGTGGTCCAGGTTTTCGATTTTCACATCTTATCACGTTTGATAGTTCAGGTGTTGGTTCCAAAGAATCATCATTTATAGTAACCGCAACTGCAATTTTTCGTTTTTTGGGCCTTTAAACAGACATTATATTATACAAAAAACTGCTGCGCTGGAAATTCAGCAATCTTATTTATACTATGAATCACATCATGTAAGAAAATACTTATATGATGTTATAAGAAATGCTTATATAATACAATAACATAGTACATGCCATCATTTGCAAAAACCAAAATTAAGGCTCTTAACGATTATTCTCAGATTTCTGACGTAACTAGACCGTTTTTTTTTATGCGAGAATATCCAAAGATACCAATTTTTCCAAACAAATATGGAGCCATTTACGAGAAAAAATACGTAATATACGCATATATATATATATATATATATATATATATATATATATATATATATATATATATATATATATATATATATATATATATATATATATATATATATATATATATATATATATATATATATATATATATATATATATATATATATATATATATATATATATATATATATATATATATATATATATATATATATATATATATATATATATATATATATATATATATATATATATATATATATATATATATATATATATATATATATTGAAGAAAGTGCTAGTTGATTACTTTAGCGACAAGGTGATCATTTCTGATGTTTCTGGGAAGCAAAGTACAGTGACACTTAGGGAGACGGCTGCAAGCATTCTTCGGGATTATTACCAATTGCTAATAGACGTAAATACTTATATGATGTCATAAGAAATGCTTATATAATACAATAACATACTACATGACATCATTTGTAAAAACCAAAATTCAGGCCCTTAAAGATTATTCTCAGACTTCTGACCTATCTACATCGTTTTTTTTTTATGCGAGAATACCTTAAGATACCAATTTTTCAAAAAAATATGGAGCTGTTTTCGAGAAAAAGATACATAAATATAAATATATATATATATATATATATATATATATATATATATATATATATATATATATATATATATATATATATATATATATATATATATATATATATATATATATATATATATATATATATATATATATATATATATATATATATATATATATATATATATATATATATATATATATATATATATATATATATATATATATATATATATATATATATATATATATATATATATATATATATATATATATATATATATATATATATATATATATATATATATATATATATATATATATATATATATATATATATATATATATATATATATATATATATATATATATATATATATATATATATATATATATATATATATATATATATATATATATATATATATATATATATATATATATATATATATATATATATATATATATATATATATATATATATATATATATATATATATATATATATATATATATATATATATATATATATATATATATATATATATATATATATATATATATATATATATATATATATATATATATATATATATATATATATATATATATATATATATATATATATATATATATATATATATATTATGTTTAAGAGATAATTACTGGGCAAAAAAAAAAAAAAAAAAAAAAAAAAAAAAAAAAAAAAAAAAAAAAACTGTCGTCCTAATCCAGCAATTGAGACAAATGTGCACTTGAACGAGGCTCTCACCTTACACATCCATCCAACTACCTAGGACCAAACAGTATACCCAAGTCGTTGTAAAATTGCCCGCAAAAGCACCAATCTAGCAAAATATTTCCAAGTAAAACCTTCCATTTAGGGCTCATCAGAAGAATACCACCGGCCTTAACGGGTTTCGAGGCTTTACATTCTTTACCCAGCACGGTGGCGCCTCTACCATAAGATCTATATGGTAACCCTATGTCAGGTCAAACCTGTGAAATACATGCATACCAGTCAAGCTATTAGAAATTACATACAAAAAGTGTTTCAATGCTTCCACAATCAACTCCCAGAGGTCACTGAGAGACCATTCTGGAACAAACGAACACACGTCCAGATGTATCTTTTATTGGTATCTGGACCAATTACCAATTTAAAGCTCCTCAAGCTTGTTTGAAACCCCTAGCAACTCAAACTGCGAGAAATTATATTAAAATATCTTTTTTAAAATAAATGATAAATTAACCAAATAATCATCAATTTCAGGTAAAACCTGGACCAGGGTTAAGGTCCGTCGGGGAGGAATTTTTATGATTCCTCCACCAGCACTAGATCCAACCTGGATTCATATTATGTTTAAGAGATAATTACTGGGCAAAAAAAAAAAAAAAAAAAAAAAAAAAAAAAAAAAAAAAAAAAAAAAAACTGTCGTCCTAATCCAGCAATTGAGACAAATGTGCACTTGAACGAGGCTCTCACCTTACACATCCATCCAACTACCTAGGACCAAACAGTATACCCAAGTCGTTGTAAAATTGCCCGCAAAAGCACCAATCTAGCAAAATATTTCCAAGTAAAACCTTCCATTTAGGGCTCATCAGAAGAATACCACCGGCCTTAACGGGTTTCGAGGCTTTACATTCTTTACCCAGCACGGTGGCGCCTCTACCATAAGATCTATATGGTAACCCTATGTCAGGTCAAACCTGTGAAATACATGCATACCAGTCAAGCTATTAGAAATTACATACAAAAAGTGTTTCAATGCTTCCACAATCAACTCCCAGAGGTCACTGAGAGACCATTCTGGAACAAACGAACACACGTCCAGATGTATCTTTTATTGGTATCTGGACCAATTACCAATTTAAAGCTCCTCAAGCTTGTTTGAAACCCCTAGCAACTCAAACTGCGAGAAATTATATTAAAATATCTTTTTTAAAATAAATGATAAATTAACCAAATAATCATCAATTTCAGGTAAAACCTGGACCAGGGTTAAGGTCCGTCGGGGAGGAATTTTTATGATTCCTCCACCAGCACTAGATCCAACCTGGATTCATATTATGTTTAAGAGATAATTACTGGGCAAAAAAAAAAAAAAAAAAAAAAAAAAAAAAAAAAAAAAAAAAAAACTGTCGTCCTAATCCAGCAATTGAGACAAATGTGCACTTGAACGAGGCTCTCACCTTACACATCCATCCAACTACCTAGGACCAAACAGTATACCCAAGTCGTTGTAAAATTGCCCGCAAAAGCACCAATCTAGCAAAATATTTCCAAGTAAAACCTTCCATTTAGGGCTCATCAGAAGAATACCACCGGCCTTAACGGGTTTCGAGGCTTTACATTCTTTACCCAGCACGGTGGCGCCTCTACCATAAGATCTATATGGTAACCCTATGTCAGGTCAAACCTGTGAAATACATGCATACCAGTCAAGCTATTAGAAATTACATACAAAAAGTGTTTCAATGCTTCCACAATCAACTCCCAGAGGTCACTGAGAGACCATTCTGGAACAAACGAACACACATCCAGATGTATCTTTTATTGGTATCTGGACCAATTACCAATTTAAAGCTCCTCAAGCTTGTTTGAAACCCCTAGCAACTCAAACTGCGAGAAATTATATTAAAATATCTTTTTTAAAATAAATGATAAATTAACCAAATAATCATCAATTTCAGGTAAAACCTGGACCAGGGTTAAGGTCCGTCGGGGAGGAATTTTTATGATTCCTCCACCAGCACTAGATCCAACCTGGATTCATATTATGTTTAAGAGATAATTACTGGGCAAAAAAAAAAAAAAAAAAAAAAAAAAAAAAAAAAAAAAAAAAAAAAAACTGTCGTCCTAATCCAGCAATTGAGACAAATGTGCACTTGAACGAGGCTCTCACCTTACACATCCATCCAACTACCTAGGACCAAACAGTATACCCAAGTCGTTGTAAAATTGCCCGCAAAAGCACCAATCTAGCAAAATATTTCCAAGTAAAACCTTCCATTTAGGGCTCATCAGAAGAATACCACCGGCCTTAACAGGTTTCGAGGCTTTACATTCTTTACCCAGCACGGTGGCGCCTCTACCATAAGATCTATATGGTAACCCTATGTCAGGTCAAACCTGTGAAATACATGCATACCAGTCAAGCTATTAGAAATTACATACAAAAAGTGTTTCAATGCTTCCACAATCAACTCCCAGAGGTCACTGAGAGACCATTCTGGAACAAACGAACACACGTCCAGATGTATCTTTTATTGGTATCTTGACCAATTACCAATTTAAAGCTCCTCAAGCTTGTTTGAAACCCCTAGCAACTCAAACTGCGAGAAATTATATTAAAATATCTTTTTTAAAATAAATGATAAATTAACCAAATAATCATCAATTTCAGGTAAAACCTGGACCAGGGTTAAGGTCCGTCGGGGAGGAATTTTTATGAGTCCTCCACCAGCACTAGATCCAACCTGGATTCATATTATGTTTAAGAGATAATTACTGGGCAAAAAAAAAAAAAAAAAAAAAAAAAAAAAAAAAAAAAAAAAAAACTGTCGTCCTAATCCAGCAATTGAGACAAATGTGCACTTGAACGAGGCTCTCACCTTACACATCCATCCAACTACCTAGGACCAAACAGTATACCCAAGTCGTTGTAAAATTGCCCGCAAAAGCACCAATCTAGCAAAATATTTCCAAGTAAAACCTTCCATTTAGGGCTCATCAGAAGAATACCACCGGCCTTAACGGGTTTCGAGGCTTTACATTCTTTACCCAGCACGGTGGCGCCTCTACCATAAGATCTATATGGTAACCCTATGTCAGGTCAAACCTGTGAAATACATGCATACCAGTCAAGCTATTAGAAATTACATACAAAAAGTGTTTCAATGCTTCCACAATCAACTCCCAGAGGTCACTGAGAGACCATTCTGGAACAAACGAACACACGTCCAGATGTATCTTTTATTGGTATCTGGACCAATTACCAATTTAAAGCTCCTCAAGCTTGTTTGAAACCCCTAGCAACTCAAACTGCGAGAAATTATATTAAAATATCTTTTTTAAAATAAATGATAAATTAACCAAATAATCATCAATTTCAGGTAAAACCTGGACCAGGGTTAAGGTCCGTCGGGGAGGAATTTTTATGATTCCTCCACCAGCACTAGATCCAACCTGGATTCATATTATGTTTAAGAGATAATTACTGGGCAAAAAAAAAAAAAAAAAAAAAAAAAAAAAAAAAAAAAAAAAAAAAAACTGTCGTCCTAATCCAGCAATTGAGACAAATGTGCACTTGAACGAGGCTCTCACCTTACACATCCATCCAACTACCTAGGACCAAACAGTATACCCAAGTCGTTGTAAAATTGCCCGCAAAAGCACCAATCTAGCAAAATATTTCCAAGTAAAACCTTCCATTTAGGGCTCATCAGAAGAATACCACCGGCCTTAACGGGTTTCGAGGCTTTACATTCTTTACCCAGCACGGTGGCGCCTCTACCATAAGATCTATATGGTAACCCTATGTCAGGTCAAACCTGTGAAATACATGCATACCAGTCAAGCTATTAGAAATTACATACAAAAAGTGTTTCAATGCTTCCACAATCAACTCCCAGAGGTCACTGAGAGACCATTCTGGAACAAACGAACACACATCCAGATGTATCTTTTATTGGTATCTGGACCAATTACCAATTTAAAGCTCCTCAAGCTTGTTTGAAACCCCTAGCAACTCAAACTGCGAGAAATTATATTAAAATATCTTTTTTAAAATAAATGATAAATTAACCAAATAATCATCAATTTCAGGTAAAACCTGGACCAGGGTTAAGGTCCGTCGGGGAGGAATTTTTATGATTCCTCCACCAGCACTAGATCCAACCTGGATTCATATTATGTTTAAGAGATAATTACTGGGCAAAAAAAAAAAAAAAAAAAAAAAAAAAAAAAAAAAAAAAAAAACTGTCGTCCTAATCCAGCAATTGAGACAAATGTGCACTTGAACGAGGCTCTCACCTTACACATCCATCCAACTACCTAGGACCAAACAGTATACCCAAGTCGTTGTAAAATTGCCCGCCAAAGCACCAATCTAGCAAAATATTTCCAAGTAAAACCTTCCATTTAGGGCTCATCAGAAGAATACCACCGGCCTTAACGGGTTTCGAGGCTTTACATTCTTTACCCAGCACGGTGGCGCCTCTACCATAAGATCTATATGGTAACCCTATGTCAGGTCAAACCTGTGAAATACATGCATACCAGTCAAGCTATTAGAAATTACATACAAAAAGTGTTTCAATGCTTCCACAATCAACTCCCAGAGGTCACTGAGAGACCATTCTGGAACAAACGAACACACGTCCAGATGTATCTTTTATTGGTATCTGGAACAATTACCAATTTAAAGCTCCTCAAGCTTGTTTGAAACCCCTAGCAACTCAAACTGCGAGAAATTATATTAAAATATCTTTTTTAAAATAAATGATAAATTAACCAAATAATCATCAATTTCAGGTAAAACCTGGACCAGGGTTAAGGTCCGTCGGGGAGGAATTTTTATGATTCCTCCACCAGCACTAGATCCAACCTGGATTCATATTATGTTTAAGAGATAATTACTGGGCAAAAAAAAAAAAAAAAAAAAAAAAAAAAAAAAAAAAAAAAAAAAAACTGTCGTCCTAATCCAGCAATTGAGACAAATGTGCACTTGAACGAGGCTCTCACCTTACACATCCATCCAACTACCTAGGACCAAACAGTATACCCAAGTCGTTGTAAAATTGCCCGCAAAAGCACCAATCTAGCAAAATATTTCCAAGTAAAACCTTCCATTTAGGGCTCATCAGAAGAATACCACCGGCCTTAACGGGTTTCGAGGCTTTACATTCTTTACCCAGCACGGTGGCGCCTCTACCATAAGATCTATATGGTAACCCTATGTCAGGTCAAACCTGTGAAATACATGCATACCAGTCAAGCTATTAGAAATTACATACAAAAAGTGTTTCAATGCTTCCACAATCAACTCCCAGAGGTCACTGAGAGACCATTCTGGAACAAACGAACACACATCCAGATGTATCTTTTATTGGTATCTGGACCAATTACCAATTTAAAGCTCCTCAAGCTTGTTTGAAACCCCTAGCAACTCAAACTGCGAGAAATTATATTAAAATATCTTTTTTAAAATAAATGATAAATTAACCAAATAATCATCAATTTCAGGTATGCACCAGCATATATATATATATATATATATATATATATATATATATATATATATATATATATATATATATATATATATATATATATATATATATATATATATATATATATATATATATATATATATATATATATATATATATATATATATTGAAGAAAGTGCTAGTTGATTACTTCGGCGACAAGGTGATCATTTCTGATGTTCCTGGGAAGCAAAGTATAGTGACGCTTAGGGAGATGGCTGCAAGCATTCTTCGGGATTATTGCCAATTGCTAAAAGACGTAAATCCGGAGAAAGAAAAAGTCGAGATTGCGAAAGCTTTCGCAAGAATAGTGGAGAGCGAAATAAATACTGTGATATCGTCCAAAGAAGAATATGACCAAATACGCACCTTAGTTTCGGCAGAGGACAATTTCGAGTTCCTTGTTCCATCCCTACGGCTTTTCCTGTCCATTTTAATCAAACACAACAACGCCAAACTTGTGGTGAGTACAATAGGGCAGGCAATATTGCAAAACACCAGACCTCGAACCATTATTGCACCAATGAAGCTGGGGTTGGCTGAGTCTATGAATCATTGGTTCGGTTCACGCGACGTTGTCGACACACTGAGCAGCCTAGGATTTTGTGTTGGCTATGCAGAAGCCCTCCGATTTGAAAGATGTGCAGCAATGGCTGAAAGCCCCAACCAAGAACTCAACATACCAAGAGGCACTCTTGTCCAGTACATTGCAGACAATTACGATCATAACGCTAACACTCTGGATGAGCACGGTACTTCACATGGTATGGCTATTCTTGAGGTTAAGTCGCCGGGCGGAAAAGAAGAGTTACGCGTGTTTCCCAGAAAAGATTTTGACCTGAAAGAAATTATAGAAAAAGCTGCTATACCGATCTACCCTTACGTGAAGCATACTGCCTTTACAAATCAGCTCACTTACGTAGAGTTTGTACTTCCAGAGTTCAGAGACAATGGCAGACATTTTGATATCATGTGGGTAAATTCTCATCTAGCTCTGCGAGGTTCTCCAGTCGGCTGGTCAGGTGCAAAGCTCATTCTGGAAAAACCCAGAAGCGGTCATCGATAGTTTTCCAGCTTATGATTAATTTAAAACCAACCGATCTCACGTGCATCAACACAACGTTGATGTTTCTTGCAGAAAAGGCAAAGAAACTAAACCAGATTCCTTTCGTAACCTTCGACCAACCATTGTATTGGAAAGCGAGAATGATGGTTGAATCGTCACCTTTCAGTAGCCCCTTGAAAGAGATCGTAGTGATGCTTGGGTCCTTTTATGGAAGAATGAGTTTTCTTGGGTGTATGGGCTATCTTATGGAAGGAGCAGGTTTGGTTAAAGTCCTTGAACAGACCTACGCACCGAACACTGTAAAAAACCTCATCTCTGGCAAAGCAGTTTCAAGAGCAATGAGGGCACATTCTCTTCTTGACTTAGCTCTGCACATCTTACTTTTTTCCTGTGCTTTCGAAGATACTGCAGACGTTCTACGAAGTGAACTCGCACCCCAAATGGTGAGCACAGCCAGTGTCTATACAGAGCTGACATCCGAAAATATTTCTATTGAAGACCTTTCTGCGTCTCCAGTGGTGGTTTCACTTTTAGAAGAAATTGAGCAGGCAAAGAAGGAGCTAGTTAGTGAATCTAGGACTGCTAAACTGTGGATTGAACAGTATTCTGAAATGAACAAAATTCTTAGGATGTCAGTTCGCGCTGAACGGAGTGGAGATTTCGACCTGTATCTTTAGAGCTGATTTGTATGCTTCCTTATTTCGAGGCATGTGGTAGAACTGCATATGCTAAATCAGTAATTGCTAATAAGAAATGTCAAGAGCCGTCACTATTAACAGCGCATGAAGGGTGGGACGGAGTGGGAGAGAATCGATTTTTTTAGATCAGCTGAACACTTTTGCTAAGCGAGATCCATTTTAGATAAAAATCCATCAGAATCGTGATAGAATCGACAAAGTTGCGATAAAATTAGCATAACCATAAAAAAAAACGTATCTTCGTACCAGAATTTAATATCCTTCACATTTTATTGACTGGCCAAATCCCTCTAGTAATCCGTTTATTTAACGCCTATTGCTAGAATCGATCTTTTGTTGGAACAAAGGAAAAAAAAATAGTTTGAATGAAGACGATTTTAGTTCAGAATTTGAGACACCACATAATTTGGTGTGGAATAACAATTAAAAAAAGATTACGCCTAAGACAGTGATTTGACATATCAGTACGACCGGTAAATTTTATAATATTCAGCTTGAGTACAGACTTTCCTATTAATGAATTAACATTTTCTTTTATCTCTTTCGGTATCCTCAAATAGGTGTCATTATTTAGTTTGGGCTATGTTATATTTTTTTTTGTTACCTTTTCTTCCAACCTTTTTTAATTCATCTTTTTCTAGCATAAGATGATTCATCTATAAGTAAGTTATCAAAAATATAGAAGAAAGTATACAGTGCGCATAAAAACTTAATTTGCATTAATCTGAAAGAATAACGAATTCAGGCTCCCGGATCTGGAAAATTGGTGACATAGCCTACTGTGTTGAAGTACTGCAATCAAAGTGACCTACCATAAATTCGTCCCATGATTTTTCTCTCTAGAAAGACAGTAAATGCTTCCTTTATCCAAAAATGTTCGAAGTTGAAATGGGTTACTAAATTGCCTGTCCAGGAATGGGCGATTTCATGGGCTAATATATTAAGGCCAGTGCCATCCCCAGCCTGTTAAAAAAATAAATTATTCAAAATATGCCTTTTTCATAACAAAGTGAAACTGCTGACGGTTTTAGCAAGATAAAGTTTTAACAATGAATAAACAAAAGCTTTAATAGACAAAATGACACAAAATATATGCTAAATAAAGGGCAGTTACCGAGAAATACGATTTAAGAAGAAGGGCAAGCCATTCGACAAGAATCAAGCTATTCTTTTTCTTTTATATAACCAAGAACTGCACAGAGAAAATTAGTTTTTCCTTCTTTCATCCGGTCTTGGTCCAAATAAAAAGAAATAACTTTAAAACTATAAATGAAAGCTTTAAGAGTCACTTTTTGTTGACATTGCCCATCTTCTTAGCAGAGATCCTTCTCCATTTTCAAATATTGAAACCTCGTCGTACAGACATTAGATCTTCAAAATACATGTAGGTATGTATTGATTTTATTGCACAAATTTCGCTATTATGGCTCTTTATGAAAATACGTTAAAATAATTTCGAAATGTGGCATATGTGACCGTCTTCTTGGCAGGGGTCTTCATTTTCAAATATTAAATCAGCGGCATTCAAACATTAAATCTTCAAATATCATTAGATGTCCAAATCTCTAAATCGTTAAATCTCTCAAAATACGTGAGTGTATCTATAGACTTTAATGAACTGCAGAGATTTTTTTACTTCTTTCAATAAAATTTCACGATTGTATTCAATTGCCAGAAGATGTAAAAACATTTGCCCAATTGCCATATTTTAAAATATGGCTTTATTTGTTAAGAATGTTGGATGCTGAAAACTATGCTGTTTCATTTCCTGAAGGATACTACAAAAGCTTTCTACCATGAAACATCCTTTTCTAGAATGTTTTGAAAATCTTTCATCTCGAACCACCAAAGATAAAAAGTCTTAAAAACGAAGCTTAAACAGAGCTTTTAGCTTCAATGAGCAGCTACGCCCAGGTTTTAAGCCAAATTTAAGAGAGAGGAAACAAAATAGAGGAAGAGAAAGAAAGAGAGAGAAAGGGGGGGGGGGGTAGGGAGATAGAAAACATTACTTTAAAGTCGATTAGCATACTTGAATTAAAAAATAAGTCGTTTAGTTCATCATCATGTTCTATAGATTTTGGGCACAGATAATATAACAAAGTTATAGCCTTAAAAATACTTACAATAGCTGTTGGTGTAATGTATGTCAAAGTTGGGTTTTCCATCCCACCAAAGGGGAAAGAGGGTGGAAGAACGAGAATATCGTAGTTCCCCCACACATAAGGTCCACAAATAGATTCAGCAACTTGTAGCATTTTCTCAGTCTGCAATTTAAAAGGAGTAGGATAGATCCCTGGTCACAGCTTCTGAACAAGATTAAGTTTGTATTTGCAGTTAAAAATTGGAAAAAATTCACCCCCCCCCTCGGTTCCGTTTAATGAATTGACACCTCTGAATGCTAAAGATGGTCATCATAGCGTCCAGAAAATATCTAAGAACTGCGAACTGGAACTCGTCTAAGAACTGTGAATCTTCTAAGAACTGGAAGTGACACGGGTTTTCTAAAGATAAAGTTCCTTTTGTGACCTTTTCTGCTTTAAAGTTTTGTTCTTATGAATTCCTATATTTTATCTAAGTAAAATGTCTTACCTTTGAGGCTAAACTTTTTAGGGATTAAATTACCTCGAATACTGATCGAACTTCATATTGCCTCTTCGAAAACCTAAGCAAAGTTTATGTTTCTCTCATAAAATTTGGGAAATAATACCGGAAATCCTGATTTTGAAACATAAGTATTGATTATTTTCTTTCATTTTTTTCTAAAATTTGTTATTTTTATTTATTTGATAAATAAAAAAACCTAGCTTTTTCAACTGGAAGTAAGGAGCAACATTAAAACTTAAAACTGAAAGAAATTATTCTGTATATGAGGTGGACTGCGTCTTCTTCAGTACCACTCTCCTCAGGCAATAGTTTTTAAGCATTAAAAAAAGTTCCTTATTCTAATTAAACGGCCCTCGTGTTTCAGGAGTCGTTCCTTACGAATTGGAACAAAAGGTCTAACTTTAGAGTAAAAGGAGGGGTATTGAGGTAGAGGCAGCCCCCCTCATATACGGAATAATTTCAGTTCATCTTAAGTTTTAATGTTGCTCCTTACTTTCAGTTGAGAAATTTGCTGTTTTTTTTTTTACTTTGGTTTCTGATCAATTTCCAAATAATGCCGGTAAACCTGCCCCCTTCATGGCAATTCTACATACGGTTCTCTGATATGGTTCTCTCTACAATACGGTTCTCTGATACGCTGAATCTTTCAAACAGTTCGTGGTAAGGAACTGTAAGTAAAGAGCGACCCGGCTCAATAGTAACCGAAACTCTAAAAACAGGAATTTTTAGACCAATAGATACATCAATAGAATCAGATTTTTATGCTGATTTCAAATATATAAGCTTACCCATAAAGTTACGTCTTACCCATCAAAAAGTTACGTCTTATAATACTTACCCATCAATAGTTACGTGCCTGAGAAAATTTGCCTTATTTTCGAAAAAAAGGGGGGGGGGGAATAACCCCTAAAAGTCATAGAATTTCAATCAAAATCACACCATCAGCTCCAGCGTATCAGAGAACTCTACTATAGAAGTTTCAAGCTCCTATCAGCAAAAATGTGGAATTCTGTATTTTTTGCCAGAATAAAGATTACGGATGCGTGTTTATTTTTTTTTATTTTTTTTTCCAGGGGTAATCATATCGATCCAGTAGTCCTAGAATATCGTGAGAGGGCTCATCCGAACGAAAATTCAGTTTTAGTGCCCTTTTTAAGTGACCAAAAAAATTGAAGGGCAACTTGGCCCCCTCCCACGCTCATTTTTTTCCCGAAGTCACCCAATCAAAATTTTGAGATAGCCATTTTTTTCAGCATAGTCAAAAACATAATTAATATGTCTTTGAGGATGACTAAATCCCCCACAGTTCCCGGGGGAACGGCTGCAAGTTACGAACTTTGTCTATTGTGTACATATAAAGTATTGGTTAGTTTTCTGGGGTTGAAGGGGCAAAAAAAAGGTACCTAAGATAGATTAAGTATTTAAAATATGCTATGCTTTACCCCCATATATATATATATATATATATATATATATATATATATATATATATATATATATATATATATATATATAGATATAGATATATATCCCAAATCATTAGTTTCGAAACTATTATGTTTTCATCGTATTTTGTTTTATTTCATTAGCATTAACCAAACTTCAATTCTCGCGTGTGTTCCAGCTAACCGATGTGTGTTCCAGAACCGGAGCCTATGTTGGTTTTCTAGACATACATTTTCTTCAGTAACTTTAACATTTTTGAAGTTTTGATTCTGCGAATTCACTGCTTTTCGTCTAAGTAAAACGCTTTAGTTTCGAAGCTTTAATTTTTTTTAAATCGAATAACTTTGAATACTGATAAAACTGAAAAGTATGCAAGAAGGTATGTGCTCATCGATATCTGAAAATGAAAGGTACAATAAGAAATAAAAGTTTACACAATGAACCGTTAAACGGATGTTCATTATCCGGAATTATCCGCTGAAAATAGTACATAGTATTAACACAGGTAAAAACAAAAACAATCCAAATACATAGTTTGATGATTATTTCGTACACACAGAACTTATTTCCAAAGTTTTGTAACTACACGTTCCCCTTAGGCAAAATAGCCTAATATAATCATAACGCATGTGGAAACGACATGCGGGAGCATATTCATTACCCGTAAGATATAGTAGCATGTGTTCCTCCGCAACTGCGACGCATGGGTCACAGTTGTTGTAACATTTCATGGAGCCTTGGCAATCGAGGTCTAGTTAAGTCCCTTAGCTGAATACAAGTCCAAAGTCTATTTTTTTTTTCTTCTGAATAACGTTAAAAATTAATCTTTTAACTTTCCGTAAATACTTAACCCATAATATTGGAGGTTTGAATACATTATAATTATATATATATATATATATATATATATATATATATATATAAAATATATATATATATATATATATATATATATATATATATATATATATATATATATATATATATATATATATATATATATATATATATATATATATATATATATATATATATATATATATATAATTTTTATAAAAATTTTAATACAAATATAAACATATTGATGCAAAACTGGACTAAAAAGAGCACCCAGTATCAATACACCTGTTTCTGATTGATTAATGACTTCGAATGAAAGGTCAAATCTGGTATGGCCATTAAAAAAAAATCGGCAAAATCCATCAAAAATGGTGTTTATTTAACTTAAAATAATTTTTATGAAACAAAAACTATTAGTTTGAATTCTGAATATTTCAAAGCTTAAATAGCAAAATACCTGTGGAAAAAGATCAAAAGAAGTAAGGATCAGATTATGCAAAATGTCATCCATGCGGACTACAGTTTTTTTAATATAGTGTTTCTTTCCAGCAAAGAAACGTGTTAGAATTTGTAACTGTCGAGTTTTAGATTTTTAATGAAGCTCAACCTCAATGAAGCTGAAAATGTATTTATAATTAACTTGTGATGTTGATTAACTTATTTGAATAACTCGCCCTAAACGCGATTAAGTCAATAAAGCTAATGTAAACTAAATACTTGGTTAAATTCCATTGCTGCCTTGTCTACCATCATTGGTTCCGCCCACACTCTTGATCGAGGGCCAATTTCCCTCCAATGTATCTTTCCAACCACTAAAGCCATGAGATATGCTGATATTGGAATGTTTTGCTTAAACTCAGCAAGAGTCTGGTCAGGCAATTCAGTAATGCCAGTTTTGTTGGCACTCATAAGTATAGTCATGTCCTTGGGAGCTGTCACCTTTGCAGTGTATGTACCTTTAACTGATGGAGAATCTTGACATGGATAAAACGACCGTGCGTTAATAGGCTGGAAAATTCAGATTATTAACGAAAATCTTAAACCGATAATTAAACCTCACCAAAACTAGCATTTTTCTTACACTGTCTTTTCTTTTTGTTTTTAAACGATTCATATACAATAGAAAAATGAAAACAACTTTCAATTTCGATTTTACATTGCGTTTTTTCAACCTTGCTGCTAACAGCTAAAAAATATGGTTTTCATGTAAAAAAAAAATCAAATGAATGCTCATAGAGAAAATTGCTGTTTGCTGATAACACATTTTTTTCAATTCTTTATTCTACAGATTATAAAAACTTCGGGACTAACATTTTTTTTTTTGGCAGATAGCCCACTTAGCGTCGAATTTGCATGGTTCTTCTAGTTTTTTTTTTCATCAATACTAAGATGGCTGGCAAGAAAAGGCTTGTTAAAAGTTTACCAAGCATTTTAGTTTAATTAATGGGGCAAATTCACTTTGATATTTTTCTAATTCTCAGGTGTGCCTACGCAAAATTGCTTATCTGATTTTTGCTGAGAAACTCTATAAAAAAAATCTGATTTGCTCAAGTTAGTACTAGCTCTCAGTCAAATACCATAGGGAGTGGGCCTAAAAAGAACACTAAGTTTTTGAGTCCAAACACATCTTTTAGAAAAAGTTAGTTTTTGTTTCCCTGTGATCAGCCTTCTAGACAACTTTTTATTATTGCTTCGATAGTTTAGTAATATTTTTTATATTTTTTATACAGTTTTGTGAAATTATCCGTTAAATCCACATTTCTTTAAATTATTTCAAAATTTCGAATGACGTCTGTTGCATTTTACTTAATTAATGCCCTGGAAAAAGACTTGAATTTTTTCCAAGAGAACTTGAGCTCTTCCAAGAACGTATCTAGGATTTTTATCGGGTAGGGGGATAAAAAGCTTTAAAAAATGCATCAAAATTTTCTTATATTCATTTTTGTTACGATTTTACGAGTCTGAAAATTATTTCAGGGGGAGGGGGATGTTCCTTATATACTCCTTGATATGGCCTTGACACAAACTTCTATGACAAAAACTGAATTTTGAAATAATTTAGAAATCGAGGTAATTCTATAAGTAACATTTGAGATAAAGCTATTAAAAGTGACATCACGCATAAATTGTCCTTGACACATCAGGAGTCAATATGGCAACTATTTTTTTCTGAAAAAAAAATTAAAAAAATAAATTCTCCCATTGCAGAAATACAGGCCTTGCTATGATAGAAAAAATCAAAAGAACTAACATTAGTTTCTCCGGTGGTAAAGTTCTCTAGTGGTGTTTACTATATTATAAATATGATTTTGTGGCTTTTACAGTATTCTGTCTAAGTAAATCGTTCAACCTTCGAAGGTTAAGTTTTTACAAGTAAAATTAAAAACAAATCAAACAACCGAAATCCTTATTTTTGAATGCGAATTAACTTCCTTCTTTTTCTAGAATTTTTTATGTTAATATCCATTACATTTTAGCTAAGCAATGTTTGAAAAATTAATGAAAAATATTTAAAGTAAAAAAAATAATTCTAAAGTTCTCGCCAACCGTCATACTTCCTAAGCCTAAAAGCTCTAAGAACTTTAGATGTCTTTCCTACAATTGCATTTGAGCCTAATGCATGACGTTTTTCATATAAGACAGCTTTGGAGATAAAAGGTTTCCTTAGGTAGTTGTGTTTCGAAGAATATTGTACAGGACATTCCAGTATTTGCTGGACCCGGGTAATAATGTGAAATAAGATATTAAGCAGAAAACGAGCTACTTCAGGGTTCGACTTGGAATTCTATTTATGGAAGTACTTTTATTATTTGAGGATGGTCTTGTCTCGCTTATTTTTTTTTTCAGCTATTATACATAC
Organism: Artemia sp. Qi Xiang Cuo; assembly: GCF_049724085.1. Classification (NCBI taxonomy): domain Eukaryota; kingdom Metazoa; phylum Arthropoda; class Branchiopoda; order Anostraca; family Artemiidae; genus Artemia; species Artemia sp. Qi Xiang Cuo. The sequence continues at coordinate 40,526,053 of NC_142803.1, forward strand.
TTTGTAAAGCGACTTGAAATAAACTTGACCACCTAAGAAAAAAAAAAAAAAAAAAAAAAAAAAAAAAAAAAAAAAAATATGAATGAAGAAAGAAAATCGAGAAGTTATGGCTGTCAAAATTTTAATTGGTTTACTAGTTCAGCAATGTTTCGCCAGCGAGGTTTGATTTTAGCGGAATTTGTTTTAAGAACCTATGGTGATAGTGCCATCACAAGCACAGCGATTGTTTAATCAGCAAGGGACGAAGCCTCAAGCTGCCATCGGCGTGAACGCCTTTTTTTTAGGGTGGAACAACCAAGCCACCGGATAAAAGAATCACCCCGGCCCACGAAAAACCCAGGTTTGGAAAGCGTACATTTTTTGTCCTACCAGACATTTCACTAGTATGACATGAACTACGCTCGTTTGGCAAAACGTTAAGTTTCTAAGAAAGGAGTAAAAAAAAATTAGTCAAATGATTAATGCAAGCCTATATATGTAAGTACAGCTCTATCAGTTTTGATCGTCTCCGAGTTCTTTGTTTTCTAATCAGAGCAAACCAAAATAGTATTAACTAAGCCTATTAGCTTACGGCGCACTGAGTGAAAAAATATGGATGGGTTCCGTCACCCGTCTGATCCTTTTTCAGCCATTGCAGAGCACTACCATTTCTTGAAGTTTCATAATGAACTCTAATTGGAAATCTGCAAGAAAATCAAAGCATTTGAAACTTGAAAATTCAATGATTAGAGATATATAATGCCGTGGTGAATATCTGCAACATAATTAAATAAAAAATTGTTTTAATTATAGGGTAAATAGGCTAAAGCCAAGTCTTTTACATTATGTTTTATTCACAGTTTGATCCATATCTCTACGTGTTGAAACTTCAGCATAAACAGCAAGAGGCGGCAGTCTCCTCCACACATTCGAAAGTTTTGATTTGCTTTAAGTTCCACCAGTAGTAACCTATTACACAGTTTGAACCCTACATTCAACCCTACAAGAATATGGTCAAAAGTGTAATAGATTGAAAACCTACATGAAAATATACATTGGAATTGCGCAAGAAAAACCCATGGCTGTGTCTTAAAACTGACACGTGAACATTTTGAAAAGCTGTATTAAGAATTGTTTGACGTGCAAATTGCCAAAAAAATTAAGTTTTGAGGAGATTACGTTTCCTTGGCATCTTTAGATGGGTTTTTGAAAGCATAGTGTGTACATGAGTGTAGGCTTTGTTATTTAAAAATTGGACACTATAATCAGAATTCTTTGATTGACATTTGCAAAAAAGGGGTAATTAGTGATTGGATAATTTTTTAACATGAAAAGTATTTAGTTTAAATAATTTTAGGAGGAATTGATTTTTGTGGCTGGCGTAGAAAAATGGTACTTGTTAAATATTCGGGTAAACATACGACTAAGAAACGCTTCACTATAAATAAGGCTATTGTGTTTTTCCGAACTTTCTAGAGCAGTTGAAACTATTTAGTTTAAATAATTCTAGGAGGTATTGTGTTTTGGTGATGTTTTATAATAATGGTACTTGTTAAATATTATGGTAAACAAAAGAATAAGAAAAGCTTCACTATAAATAAGGCTATCGTGTTTTTCGGAACTGTCTAGGGCGGGGGTAACTATTTAGTTTAAATAAGTCTAGGAGGAATTGAGTTATATGGATTGTTTGGAAAAATGGTATTTGTTAAATATTGGGGTAAATATATGACTAAGAAACACTTCACTATAAATAAGGCAATCGTGTCTTTCTGAACTTTCTAGGGCGGGGGTAAGTTTTTAGTTTACATGATTCTAGGAGGAATTGAGTTATGTTGCTGGTGAGGAAAAAATGTTACGTGTTAAGTAATGAGATAATCATATGACTAATAAACGCTTCACCCTAAATGAGGCGCTTTAGCTTTTCTGAACTTTAGAGGATGGGGGTAACAAAATGGATCAAATAATTGTAGGAGGAAGTGATTTTTATGGATGGTATTGAAAAATGGTACTTGTTAAATATTGGGGTAAACATACGACTAAGAAACGCTTCACTATAAATAAGGCTATCGTGTTTTTCCGAACTTTCTAGGGCGGGGGTAACTATATAGTTTAAATAATTCTAGGAGGAATTGAGTTATATGGATGGTTTGGAAAAATGGTACTTGTTAAATATTTGGGTAAACATACGACTAAGAAACGCTTCACTATAAATAAGGCTATAGTGTTTTTCTGAACTTTCTAGGGCGGGGGTAACTATTTAGTTTAAATAATTCTAGAAGGAATTAATTTTTGTGGGTGGTACGGAAAAATGGTACTTGTTAAATATTCGGGTAAACATACGACTAAGAAACGCTTCACTATAAATAAGGCTATTGTGTTTTTCTGAACTTTCTAGGGCGGGGTTAACTATTTAGTTTAAATAATTCTAAGAGGAATTGATTTTTGTGGCTGGTGTGGAAAAATGGTACTTGTTAAATATTCGGGTAAACATACGACTAAGAAACGCTTCACTATAAATAAGGCTATTGTGTTTTTCTGAACTTTCTAGGGCGGGGGTAACTATTTAGTTTAAATAATTCTAGGAGGAATTGAGTTTTGTGGCTGGTGTGGAAAAATGGTACTTGTTAAATATTCAGGCAAACATATGACTAAGAAACGCTTCACTATAAATAAGGCTTTTGTGCTTTTCTGAACTTTCTAGGGCGGGGATAACTATTTAGTTTAAATATTTCTAGGAGGAATTGAGTTTTAAGGATGGTTTGGAAAAATGGTACTTGTTAAATATTCGGGTAAACATAACGACTAAGAAACACTTCACTATAAATAAGGCTATCGTGTTTTTTCCGAAATTTCTAGGGCGGGGGTAACTATATAGTTTAAATAATTCTAGTAGGAATTGAGTTTTATGGATGGTATGGAAAAATGGTACTTGTTAAATATTCGGGTAAACATATGACTAAGAAACGCTTCACTATAAATAAGGCTATTGTGTTCTTCTGAACTTTCTAGGGCGGGGGTAACTATTTAGTTTAAATAATTCTAGGAGGACGTGAGTTTTGTGGCTGTTGTGGAAAAAAGGTACTTGTTAAATATTAGGCTAAACATACGACTAAGAAACTCTTCACTATTAATAAGGCTATTGTGTTTTTCTGAACTTTCTAGGGCGGGGGTAACTATTTAGTTTAAATAATTCTAGGAGGAATTGAGCTTTGTGGCTGGTGTGGAAAAATGATACTTGTTAAATATTCGGGTAAACATACGACTAAGAAACGCTTCACTATAAATATGGCTATTGTGTTTTTCTGAACTTTCTAGGGCGGGGGTAACTATTTAGTTTAAATAATTCTAGGAGGAATTGAGTTTTATGTATGGTATGGAAAAATGGTACTTGTTAAATATTCGGGTAAACATACGACTAAGAAAAGCTTCACTATAAATAAGACTATTGTGTTTTTCTAAACTTTCTAGAGCGGGGGTAACTATATAGTTTAAATAATTCTAGGAGGAATTGAGTTTTATGGATGGTATGGAAAAATGGTACTTGCTAAATATTCGGGTAAACATACGACTAAGAAACGCTTCACTATAAGTAAGGCTATTGTGTTTTTCTGAACTTTCTAGGGCGGGGGTAACTATTTAGTTTAAATAATTCTAGGAGGAATTGAGTTTTGTGGCTGGTGTGGAAAAATGGTACTTGTTAAATATTCGGGTAAACATACGACTAAGAAACGCTTCACTATAAATAAGGCTATTGTGTCTTTCTGAACTTTCTAGGGCAGGGGTAAATATTTAGTTTAAATAATTCTAGGAGGAATTGAGTTTTGTGGCTCGTGCGGAAAAATGCTACTTATTAAATATTCGGGTAAACATAACGACTAAGAAACGCTTCACTATAAATAAGTCTATTGTGTCTTTCTGAAGTTTCTAGGACGGGGGTAACTATTTAGTTTAAATAATTGTAGGAGGAATTGAGTTTTATGGATGGTTTTGAAAAATGGTACTTGTTGAATATTGGGGTAAACATACGACTAAGAAACGCTTCACAATAAATAAGGCTATTGTGTTTTTCTGAACTTTCTAGGGTGGGGGTAACTATGTAGTTTAAATAATTCTAGGAGGAATTGAGTTTTATGGATGGTATCGAAAAATGGTACTTCTTAAATATTCGGGTAAACATACGACTAAGAAACGCTTCACTATAAATAAGGCTATCGGGTTTTTCCGAACTTTCTAGAGCGGGGGTAACTATATAGTTTAAATAATTCTAGGAGGAATTGAGTTTTATGGATGGTATTGAAAAATGGTACTTGTTAAATATTAGGGTAAACATACGACTAAGAAACGCTTCACTATAAATAAGGCTATCGTGTTTTTCCGAACTTTCTAGGGCGGGGGTAACTATTTAGTTTAAATAATTCTAGAAGGAATTGATTTTTGTGGGTGGTACGGAAAAATGGTACTTGTTAAATATTCGGGTAAACATACGACTAAGAAACGCTTCACTATAAATAAGGCTATTGTGTTTTTCTGAACTTTCTAGGGCGGGGTTAACTATTTAGTTTAAATAATTCAAAGAGGAATTATGTTTTTGTGGCTGGTGTGGAAAAATGGTACTTGTTAAATATTCGGGTAAACATACGACTAAGAAACGCTTCACTATAAATAAGGCTATTGTGTTTTTCTGAACTTTCTAGGGCGGGGTAACTATTTAGTTTAAATAATTCTAGGAGGAATTGAGTTTTGTGGCTGGTGTGGAAAAATGGTACTTGTTAAATATTCAGGCGAACATACGACAAAGAAACGCTTCACGATAAATAAGGCTATTGTGCTTTTCTGAACTTTCTAGGGCGGGGGTAACTATTTAGTTTAAATATTTCTAGGAGGAATTGAGTTTTAAGGATGGTTTGGAAAAATGGTACTTGTTAAATATTCGGGTAAACATAACGACTAAGAAACGCTTCACTATAAATAAGGCTATCGTGTTTTTTCCGATCTTTCTAGGGCGGGGGTAACTATATAGTTTAAATAATTCTAGTAGGAATTGAGTTTTATGGATGGTATGGAAAAATGGTACTTGTTAAATATTCGGGTAAACATATGACTAAGAAACACTTCACTATAAATAAGGCTATTGTGTTTTTCTGAACTTTCTAGGGCGGGGGTAACTATTTAGTTTAAATAATTCTAGGAGGAATTGAGTTTTGTGGCTGTTGTGGAAAAAAGGTACTTGTTAAATATTCGGCTAAACATACGACTAAGAAACGCTTCACTATAAATAAGGCTATTGTGTCCTTCTGAACTTTCTAGGGCGGGGGTAACTATTTAGTTTAAATAATTTTAGGAGGAATTGAGTTTTGTGGCTGGTGTGGAAAAATGATACTTGTTAAATATTCGGGTAAACATACGACTAAGAAACGCTTCACTATAAATAAGGCTATTGTGTTTTTCTGAACTTTCTAGGGCGGGGGTAACTATTTAGTTTAAATAATTCTAGGAGGAATTGAGTTTTATGTATGGTATGGAAAAATGGTACTTGTTAAATATTCGGGTAAACATACGACTAAGAAACGCTTCACTATAAATAAGGCTATTGTGTATTTCTGAACTTTCTAGGGCAGGGGTATCTATTTAGTTTAAATAATTCTAGGAGGAATTGAGTTTTGTGGCTGGTGTGGAAAAATGGTACTTGTTAAATATTCGGGTAAACATACGACTAAGAAACGCTTCACTTTAAATAAGGCTATTGTGTTTTTCTGAACTTTCTAGGGCAGGGGTAACTATTTAGTTTAAATAATTCTAGGAGGACTTGAGTTTTGTGGCTGGTGTGGAAAAATGGTACTTGTTAAATATTCGGGTAAACATACGACTAAGAAACGCTTCACTATAAATAAGGCTATTGTGTTTTTCTGAACTTTCTAGGGCAGGGGTAACTATTTAGTTTAAATAATTCTAGGACGAATTGAGTTTTATGGATGGCATGGAAAAATGGTACTTATTAAATATTCGGGTAAACATACGACTAAGAAACGCTTCACTATAAATAAGGCTATTGTGTTTTTCTGAACTTTCTAGAGCGGGTGTAACTATATAGTTTAAATAATTCTAGGAGGAATTGAGTTTTATGGATGGTATGGAAAAATGGTACTTGAAAAATATTCGGGTAAACATACGACTAAGAACAGGTGACTTGATATGCTTCATTAGAAGTAGGTTATTGCTAATGATACCTCCTCGACAGATATTTTTATGGCTCTAACAATTGTATTCTATGCTTGCCCAGAGACACGATATGGCTTTTCCACTATTGCTCTATGGCCGGTTATCGACACTACCTAGTTTATTGCATGTATTAAATCAGTATTTTTTTACACAGTGGAACGATAAACACATAACTAATATCTATAAAAAATAGAAGATGAATCATTTTTCGTGCCCAGAGACACAATATGGCTTTCCGCTATTGCTCTATGGCTGGTTATCGACACTACCTAGTTTATTGCATGTATTAAATCAGTATTTTTTACACAGTGGAACGATAAACACATAACTAATATCTCTAAATAAGTGAAGATGAAGCATTTTAAGAAAGTGTGTTCACATGATAGTGTTATTGTAGCATTGAATGCTGACAAGGAGAAGTATTTAAACTATGAAATAAGTACAAGTGGTAGCACTATTGGAAACGTATGCGTGCATTGTCATGACAGTAAGGAATTGAATTTCTCTGGAGTACCAAAAAAATTCAACTCTTATGATGGTGGATATGTGAGATTGAGATCTCCGGAGATGATTGCACTCAAAGAGAATGCCAACATAAAAATAATAGTTGATAAAGAGGCGCTTCTTCTTGCTAGTGCTTGTGGTAACAAGTTACGCAGTGTTAAACCATATCGTCTACTTTCGGGTATTAGTATTCAAATGAAAGCAAAGACGAAAAAAAGGCCTACTCTTCTAATAATATCATAAACCATACCATGTCTACGTGCCGGAACTGTTACCTGTGTAAAAATAGTGTGATAATAGACAGTGAAATTGCCAGAAAAATAAAAAGGGCATTGGCAGAAAATATCACTAAGGAATATAAAGATGAATCGATGAAAAACAAAGTACCAGGAAACGTTACTGCCATTGATCAAGCAGTCAATGAATCAAATAATACCAAAGAGGAAAAGCATATTGAGCCTGTCGATGACACACCTATAAAAATTGTGTATGAATCAAAATGGAATAATGATTATTCTACTGATTACGAACTAAGAGAAGACAATAGCTATAGTATCAAGAGAGAACATAGTGAACCATTTTATGGAACAGATTCAAAATGTCCGAAGTTGTTCATTGGTATTAATAATGTATAATAATATATATTTTTGTATTAATTTTCTATTTATGCATTAATAATGTATATTATGCATTACATTATTATGTGTTCATTATTTTTAGAGTAAGGTAGCATATCAAAAGTTTAGAATGTCTATTAAAACATCGGAGATGTAAGAAAAGGAATTTACATACATCATATATCGGATAGATAGGTTAACATAGAGAAAATCGAAGTATAAGAATGAATAAATTCTCTATCAACATCTATTGACATATACTTGGCGTAGCATTGAAAAAAATCAAAATATCAGAGTGAATAAATTCTCTATCGATGTGTCTCGACATACACATTTTGTTACAATGCCATAATATATGTATCAAATTAAATAAATTCCTTATTAATATTCTTTATCGATATGATTTGTCGGATATGTCAGATAACATTGCCAAAATCTATGTATTATAATGAACAAATTCTCTACCATCATCTATTGTCAGATTTCTCATTATGAAAACTTTTTAAGTAAGTAAGTAGCAAACTCTTTCTTGAATTCAACTCATGGATACACAATACAGATATAAAAAAAATTTGTAATTTCCAGACTTCATTTGCATGCAGTAGATACCGAGAGTTCTATGACTCCTCCCCGCAATGGCTTCTAAGGGTCTTATGACTCCTCCCCACAATGAATTCAGATGGTTTTAGGACTCATCCCTCTAGCCATAACTCCATTCAACCTTGAGCGAAGGTATAAAAGCTTGATGAAGTATTTCTCTACTTAACAACTACATTAATAGCTTCCAAGATGATATGACTGCATGACACCGAATTTATCGTTTAAAAAAATCATCTTGTGGTGTTATATTTGAATGTGCATTTTTATTATTGTCTATGGAACACGAAGAAATTGACTGTTATCATTGGATAGTGAACTATAATATGTTTGAGTATGATAAAAGCTTGTGGAGTACTAAATCGCGTCATATAAACAGACTGGGATTCTACGATAGAGTGATTACACCACTTAATAATACTGGTCAGGAACTGAGAAATGTTCAGGAGGAAGTCAATGAAATTTGCAGCTTTTTCGGGGTTGAAGCACTCTACATAAAGGGTAATGTACCTACAGATAAAGTTTTAATTTAAAAGTGTGACCCTAGGATTCCACTTGTCAATCTGGGAGAGTTTTAGTGTCCTAAATTTGAAGGGGCTTATCACCGTTATGAAGAAAAAAAACAACATTATGAAAAAAAACAACAACACATATTTACATAAAAATAGTACTTAGAGTTCACTTTTAAACGTCCAGAAACGATGGTCCCATGATATAGAATATTTTTTACCATGTCTTATGGATTTATCACGATGTATGTCCTTAGGTATCCACTGCGCGAAGAACCTAACCTCGTCTTCAGGACGGTGATAAGCCCCTTCAAGTTTAGGACACTAAAACTCTCCCAGATTGACAAGTGGAATCCTAGGGTCACACTTTTGAATTAAAACTTTATCTGTAGGTACATTACCCTTTATGTAGAGTGCTTCAACCCCAAACAAGCTGCAAATTTCATTGACTTCCTCCTGAACAGAGAATTTATTCATTCTAATACATTGATTTTGTCAATGTTATCCGACGTATCCGACATATGATATCGATAAAGAATGTTAATAAAGAATTTGTTCAATTTGATACTTAAATTATGTCAGTGTTATCAAACGTATCTGTCAAAAGACATCGATAAAGACCTTATTCACTCTGATACTTTGATTTTGTCAATGCTATCCCAATTATCTGTCAATAGATGTTGATAGAGAATTTATTCATTCTTATACTTCGATTTTCTCTATGTTAACCTATCTATCCGATATATGATGTATGTAAATTCCTTTTCTAACATTTCCAATGTTTTAATAAACATTCTAAACGTTCGATATGATAGCTTAATCTAAAAATAATCAACACATAACAATGTAATGCATAATATATTTTTAATGAAATAATGTCATGTAGAATATTAATACAAAAAATATTTATTATTATACATTATTAATATCAATGAACAACTTTGGACATTTTGAATCTGTTCCATAAAATGGTTCACCCTGTTCTCTCTTGATACTATAGCTATTGTGTTCTCTTAGTTCGTAATCAGTAGAATAATCATTATTCCATTTTGACTCATACACAATTTTTATAGGTGTGTCATCGACAGGCTCAATATGCTTTTCCTCTTTGGTATTATTTGATTCATTGACTGCTTGATCAATGGCAGTAACGTTTGCTGGTACTTGGTTTTTCATCGATTCATCTTTATATTCCTTAGTGATATTTTCTGCCAATGCCCTTTTTATTTTTCTGGCAATTTCACTGTCTATTATACATTATTTTTACACAGGTAACAGTATGTACGATATTAGTAGAAGAGTAGGCTTTTCTTTTTTGACCTTCCATTGATGCAATACCCAGCTGATTGGATGTATAGTATATGTTACCTGCAACAGTAGCAAGGAGTTGTCCTCAATCATCAACGATTAGTCTTTTATCACACTATTTTTACACAAGTAACAGTTCCGGCACGTAGACAGGATATGGTTTATGATATTAGTAGAAGAGTAGGCCTTTTTTTCGTCTTTGCTTTCATTTGAATGCTAATACCCGAAAGCTGTCGATAGGGTTTATCACTGGGTAACATGTTACCACAAGCACTAGCAAGAACATACCCCTAGTCATCATCTATTATTTTTATATTGGCATTGTCTTTGAGTGCAATCATCTCCGGAGATCTCAATCTCGTATATTCACCATCATAAGAGTTAAATTTTTTGGTATTCCAAAGAAATTTAATTCCTTACTGTCATGACAATGCACGCATACGTTTCCAATAGTGCTACCACTTATACTTGTTTCATAGTTTAAATACTTCTCCTTGTCAGCATTCAATGCTACAATAACACTATCATGTGAACACACTTTCTTGAAGTGTTTCATCTTCACTTTTTTATAGATATTAGTTATATGTCTGTCGTTCCACTGTTTAAAAATTACTGATTTAATACATGCTATAACCTAGGTAGTGTCGATAACCGGCCATAGAGCAATAGCGGAAAGCCATATCGTGTCTCTGGGCAAGAAAAATGCTTCATCTTCACTTTTTTAGAGATATTAGTTATGTGTTTATCGTTCCACTGTGTAAAAAAATACTGATTTAATACATGCAATAAACTAGGTAGTGTCAATAACCGGCCATAGAGCAATAGTGGGAAAGCCATATCGTGTCTCTGGGCAAGCATAGAGTACAATTGTTAGAGCCATAAAAATATCTGTCGAGGAGGTATCATTAGCAATAACCTACTTCTAATGAAGCATATCAAGTCACCTGTTCTTAGTCGTATGTTTACCCGAATATTTAACAAGTACCATTTTTCCATACCATCCATAAAACTCAATTCCTCCTAGAATTATATAACTATATAGTTACCCCCGCTCTAGAAAGTTCAGAAAAACACAATAGCGTTATTTATAGTGAAGCGTTTCTTAGTCGTATAATTACCCGAATATTTAACAAGTACCATTTTTCCATACCATCCATAAAACTCACTTCCTCATAGAATTATTTAAACTAAATAGTTACCCCCGCCCTAAAAAGTTCAGAAAAACACAATAGCCTTATTTAGAGTGAAGAGTTTCTTAGTCTTATGCTTGCCTGAATATTTAACACTTACCTTTTTTCCCTAACATCTACAAAGCACCAGTCATACCAGAAATATTTAAGCTACATTCTTTACCTTACCCTCTAAATTTCGGTAAAGCACGCCAGTCTTCTGCACTGTGAAGTGTGTTCTAATCATATGCTTTACAGTACACTTAACTCGTCTAATTATTCTGCGAAAGCCAAAAAACGTAATTCTTCCTGAAATTATTTAAACTAAATAGTTACCCCCGCCCATAGAAAGTTCAGAAAAACACAATAGCCTTATTTATAGTGAAGCGTTTCTTAGTCGTATGTTTACCCGAATATTTAACACGTACCATTTTTCCGAACCATCCACCAAACTCAATTCCTCCTAGAATTATTTAAACTAAATACTTACTCCCGACCTAGAAAGTTCAGAAAAACACAATAGCCTTATTTATTGTGAAGCGTTTCTTAGTCGTATGTTTACCCGAATATTTAACAAGTACCATTTTTCCATACCATCCATAAAACAAAATTCCTCCTAGAATTATTTAAACTATATAGTTAGCCCCGCTCTAGAAAGTTCAGAAAAACACAATAGCCTTATTTATAGTTAAGCGTTTCTCAGTCGTATGTTTACCCGAATATTTAACAAGTACCATTTTTCCATATCATCCATAAAACTCAATTCCTCCTAGAATTATTTAAACTATATAGTTAGCCCCGCTCTAGAAAGTTCAGAAAAACACAATAGCCTTATTTATAGTTAAGCGTTTCTCAGTCGTATGTTTACCCGAATATTTAACAAGTATCATTTTTCCACACCAGCCACAAAACTCAATTCCTCCTAAAATTATTTAAACTAAATAGTTACCCCCGCCCTAGAAAGTTCAGAAAAACACAATAGCCTTATTTATAGTGACGCGTTTCCTAGTCGTATGTTTACCCGATTATTTAACAAGTACCATTTTTCCACACCAGCCACACAACTCAATTCCTCCTAAAACTATTTAAACTAAATAGTTACCCCCGCTCTAGAAAGTTCAGAAAAACACAATAGCCTTATTTATAGTGAAGCGTTTCTTAGTCATATGTTTACCCGAATATTTAACAAGTACCATTTTTCCATACCACCCACAAAACTCAATTCCTACTAGAATTATTTAAACTAAATAGTTACCCCCGCCCTAGAAATATCGGAAAAACACGATAGCCTTATTTATAGTGAAGCGTTTCTTAGTCGTATGTTTACCCGAAAATTTAACAAGTACCATTTTTCCATACCATACATAAAACTCAATTCATCTTAGAATTATTTAAACTAAATAGTTACCCCCGCCCTAGAAAGTTCGGAAAAAACACGATAGCCTTATTTATAGTGAAGCGTTTCTTAGTCGTATGTTTACCAGAATATTTAACAAGTACCATTTTTCCACACCATCCACAAAACTCAATTTCTCCTATAATTATTTAAACTAAATAGTTACCCCCGCCCTAAAAATTTCAGAAAAACACAACAGGCTTATCTATAGTGAAGCGTTTCTTAGTCATATGTTTATCCGAATATTCAACACGTACCATTTTTCCGTACCATCCACAAAACTCAATTCCTTCTAGAATTATTTAAACTAAATAGTTACCCCACCCTAGAAAGTTCAGAAAAACAAAATAGCCTTATTTATAGGGAAGCGTTTCTTAGTCGTATGTTTACCCGAATATTTAACAAGTACCATTTTTCCACACCAGCCACAAAAATCAATTCCTCCTAGAATTATTTAAACTAAATACTTTTCATGTTAAAAAATTATCCAATCACTAATTACCCTTTTTTTGCAAATGTCAATCAAAGAGTTCCGATTGGAGCGTCCAATTTTTTAAATAAGAACGCCTACACACATGTACACACTGTGGTTTCAAAAACCCATCTAAAGATGCCAAGGAAACGTAATCTCCTCAAAACTTAATTTTTTTGGCAATTTGCACGTCAAACAATTCTTAATACAGCTTTTCAAAATGTTCACGTGTCAGTTTAATGACACAGCCATGGGTTTTTCTTGCGCGATTCCAATGTATATTTTCATGTAGGTTTTCAATCTATTACACTTTTGACCATATTCTTGTAGGGTTGAATGTAGGGTTCAAACTGTGTAATAGGTTACTACTTCCACCGTCACTCTTTACTTCTATTTAAAATAATCATCTTAAAATTTGATTTCTGGTTGTTTTTATCATCATATTCAGGAATCTCCTAAATATGAGGAAGCTATTACTCTCCCCTCGGCCAATGCTCTTTGCGCTGAAATTCAGCTTTGACATAAAAAATCTTGATAAATGATGAACATCTCCGAAAATATACATCCCTAAAATATCTTGTGTGTGTGCTTAAAAAGGACTTTCAGTTGTTCATTACAATTTTTCAAGGGACGAGGGGCTCATGGAGGATATCTTCTCCCTTTGCAGTTTTTGTTGTGCATCATTTTCATTTTTAATTCGTTGGGATTATTACTGTCATTGATTCTCATATGATTATCAGCCTTCTAACCACGGATTTCACTGTGCATTATTTCCGTTTGCGATTCGATGTGATGCTCGCTGTTGAGTCTTTTAAGCGCAAATTTCTTTGTGCATTATTTTCATTTGCGATTCGTTATACTTCTCACCGTTGTTTCTGTTCTAACCGCATATTTCGTCATGTGTCAGTTTAGTTATCGGTTCGATGTGATTCTCACTGTCGCTTGTCTTCAAACCGCAAATTTTGTCGTTCATCCTTATCCTTGTGATTCGTTGTGATGCTCCTAAAATATCAGGCGTCGTTTTGCTTAACAATTAGTAAGAAATTATGTTTTATTTGTTTTAAACTAGTCCCTCGTTAGCTTTCCAAACTCTTGACGATTTTAAGATCCCCTATCAGTTTTTACCTTAATTCATATTTTAATGCTTTCTTTACATTTCCTTACTTACATTATTCTTGTTTTCATATTATCTTTTGCTTAGACTCTTCTTGTAAAAGCCCTTCTCTTCTCTGACAGACTTAAAACATTTCCAATAATATTCCTAGCCTTGTTTCTAACTTTCCTCTTAAATCCCCATCTGCTACTCCAAAAACTATGTTCCTAAAATTATTCCATCCATTTTCTATATTGTCAAATTTTAGACTATCTAGTTTAATATATTTAACTACTCCTGGAAAGTTTCACTAAAATGCTCATCCTGGAGTCTACTAACATCCTAACTTCTTTGAAAGTTGCTGCCCTTCCTTAGCTTTAGCGTTAGATTAACCGTTCACACTACTAGGGGGTGATCTAAACTTTTAAAATTAGTAATAGCACTTCTATATACCCTAATATGTCGTTTCTATCTTGTCAGTCTTTTGCTTACAATAAAAAATTGTGATCATATTTTACCATCATGTGACGACCATGTTAACTCATGGGTCATTTTATCACCAAATACTTAATTGGGTGTAATTAGGTTTTATACCTTAGAAATTACACTAGTCCATAACCGTTACTATTAGTAGTAAGGCAACTATTCAAGCGAGGCAAACAATACGGCAAACATCGTACAAACCTACCGCACCGTTTACATTCGGACCAAATTGGTATACAATATGACGCGAACATCATATAAAGCGACCAGAACAGGTTATATTCGGACCATAATGATACACAACACAGAGCTTACAGCCTAAGGGTATAAACCTTGCCAATAGATACTGATTGTACATAATTTATTCATTATTAGAACTTGCATGATACCATAGCTATGAGGCAATAGCAACCAATCCATGGCAACCAGATTCGATATAAGCAGTAATTTTCAAAGTAATTCATATTAGTAAGAGAATAGAATTCAGAGAACAGTTTGTTTATACTCATTTACTTGACAAGATAAATATATTAGCAAAACTTAGTGCAATATTTACACTATTAGAAGTGGATAGGGGAGCTGGTAGTAGCAATGATACAAACAGAAGAATATAAAACGTAGCAGTAGAAATTACAAGAAGATCTCGACTAAACCTTGAATGGGATGATATGTATGCAAGATAGATGATATCATTGAACAAATTCAAATTGGAGGAGCAGTTATGCTGTACAGCGAAACTTGATATAGTGCATATAAATAGACTTCAAGCTGCTTTAAATGCAATAGTCAAATAAATTACGGAGAATAAGTTGTATCAGTAATTGAGTGATTATTATTGTTGTAATTATATATAATAAAAGTATTTCTAAATCGAAAATTTTAGATATTTTGTAGTAGGTTACCGAATATTCATCAAGTAGAAAGAATCCTAGTTAGGCTGAAGTTGGTTGTGAGAGTGTTAGGATTGAAAAAAAAACCGAGTGGATTTCAGAAACAGAAAATTATACGGAATCTTGTAATTATGAAAAATTTTTGCTTCTAGATGATGATTTTCTGGAGTTATCTTTTTGAAGAAAAATATTTTCTCAAAGAATACTTAACGATATAATGAAAATATATCGTGATCCAAACGCACTTACACAATTTATTGGCCTGCTAATCGAAACAAAACAAAATGACATTGTGGATTTGCTTTTGAACACACTACCTTATAAATTTAAGACCATATCCAAATGATTTTTTAATGAGAATAATAAGTCGAGAATTTAGAAGATCCTGTCCAAACAGGTTTTATGATATCATTCGATTATTCCTCTCTCTCTTCCTCTGAATTTATGGATCGTATTTCAGTTTCATTTTGGCAGTGAGAGTGTCAACACTGGAAAAATGTTCTTTACATGTCCACACTGGGCAGCTGGTCATCATGTAAGAATTGTGCAGTCACTGACGAATATGAGGAAAAGTTTAGATTATGCAACCCGTGTAAATTGCATAGAGGATATACAGTAAAAATTAAGGGCTGTATCTCCTGGCTTGAAGAGATTTGTGACTCTCACCTTAGAGGACACCTATGCACCAATTCTGACTATGATAAATGTAGTCAGTGGGAGAATACCTATCCCGGTTTGATTGGAGAGAATCAAAAGCGACATTTTAGTTTATATCTAAGAGACTGGTATCGTCACCACTTTAAACTGTTTTGGGAGGAAGAATCAGGTCGACGATTCAACCGTTGGAATAAAAAATTATTTGGTTTCTACGTCATCGTGGTGAAGACAATGATTACTATGATTATAAGCCTACTGATTTTAGTATGGCTGTTACAGAATGTGATTCACCATATGAAAACACTATATTTAATATTGCTTCAAATAAGCAAATTGAAACACGTGAATGAATGAAAACAGTATCATTGACTATACAAAGAGACACAATAAGAGTGAAGTTACATTGTACTGTAGAAAATGTGACCCTTACATTGCAACACATCAAGATCCATATATAGTAATTTCAGATGATGTACCAGTATTAGTTGTTTTTGACAGCTACCTATACGTAGAAGAAGAAATCTAAAGAGGAGAAAAATGTCATTTTTTATTTATATACAATATTTATATTAATAAACAATTTTACATACATTTTTAGAAACTTTTATTCGTAGGGCACTGAAATCAATATTATATTGGTATGAAAGTATATTTTCCTCTATAAAGTCATTAAGACGAGGATTGTCAATGTAAATGCTGAGAAACTGGTTATAAGTATAGCCACGACATCTGAAAATTAAATATAGTAGTGCATTAAGGCCATAGCTTTTAGCTGTTAAATTTTGCACTCTCTTCTGGTTTTGAATAATAGTTTTCCCACTGCTTTCAATAAAGTTGTTGATGTGCGGAGTATAGAATTTATAAGGTAGGCCAAGAGGATCAAAAAATTCTATATTCTTCGCTGTTTGAAAGATGCATAGCCACTGAGTTGTCCTTACGCTCGATGGCCTGCTATTAACAATGATTAGGGTATTGTTAACATTAGGAATTTTTTCAAGGAATTCCGGTCCAATGGTATTCAATAGGATTCGTATTTTGACATGCATGGATCCATATTAAATACTCTGTTATTTGATTTGTATTCATGGCGCGAGGTCTAGTAGAACACTGCCATTGAGAGTGATTTCCTAATAAGTTTCAAATTAACTCAGTGATGTTAACGTGATAATTTCAGTCTAAGTGTCAGCGAATTTACAATATAAACGTACATTCCCAGTTTGTACAGTATTCATATCTTGAGTACCGGACAAGTCGAAAACAATTACACCATAATTTTTTGAAAACATTGATTGGTTATTCCATGTTCAAATAGTTATGAATCATGATTTAGGGATTGCATAGTCAATTCATACAGAGTTATGTAAGATTTTTATCAAATGATAAAGTATACAAGGGAATTCCATTCACTTTGCACAGAAGGCTGGATAAGCCAAAAATTATAATCGTTTGGGGATGTAGTCCAGGATCAAACGGCACTAGCACTCTTCGCAAAGGCCAAGGTGAGTGTTGAGGGGATTTCTCCATTGATAAATGACGAATGAGTATAGCTACGAGAACCAGTGGCAATGTGACGTTGATTGGTGACTGTATGGGGAACAAGAAGTTTGATATTGTTAGCACTAGCTCTCAGTTTTGCCACTATCAATGCAACAGAGCTCATAACCTGTTGTTTTCGAACATGAAGAGTTGCTGAAGTGATATTGACATTTACATCAGGTGGTGCAGAAAGTGTTTTTCTCAAAATGAAACTGGCTGGAACTAGCTGTAGCTTTTTGTTAATCTTAGCATTGGGAGGCAACTATTGAGATATATTAAATATTTCATGATTTAGTTTTCCAACTAAATGGTACTCTTGGGTCGCTGCAGCAGTTAACTCACCGTCAGTATCAACGTTTGATCTATATTCATAACCCAGTGTCTGTCCTCTCAACTCCTTGTAGTAGTCATCACTTTGGAATTATCAATATAGATTGTATTTATATTGCATAGTTTGATAGATTGTTGCTAATGCTCACCTATGTTCCATTAATGAATACATTGTTTTGTTTGAACAAGTTGTGCAGGATACAGTTTTCATAGGGTAGACCGTCGGTAGCGATGGAAGTTGGACTGTCTGACTTATTCTTTACCGCCACATTTAAATAAATAAATGTGGATGAATAATCGATGAAATAATCTTCTTTGCAAAAAACTTAAATGTGAATATTTTCTGACAGGGGCTGTTGAGGATGAAATTGTTCATATTAGCCATACTTGACACTGACATCAAAATTTTCAGCTTTGAATAGATTCAATGACGAGGTGATTTATGGATGCGATTCTCTGTGGGGGAGATAGGTCATCTTAAGAGAAGAAATACTTCTGTGATCTAAAAGTTTTTTTTCTTCTTATTGCTCTTCTTTTTTTCTTCAATGTTGTTGTTGATGTCTTTCGCTTCCCACCTGGGTAGATAATGATGAGTAAATGACGATCACGCCCCCTTTTTAATGCCTTCCCATTTTGCTGTGATTTTAATTGTTGTCCAACAGCTCTTGCTGAAGATCTAATATTTTCCTTGAGACTCTTGTTGAAATTTCTACCCGAGTCCCAGTCCTGCAGTGTTGAGTCAGCAAAATGTGATGCAGCAGGTATAATATATTTATGGCAAGGGATAGTGCAGAACAAAATGGCTTAGCAGAGCAATTACCATGACCATAGCCAGACATTGCAGTACGCCCCTTGTTATAGTCCAATTCATGACCTATTTGACGAGGATTCAGAACACCAACATAACAATCAATGTCAGGACAGACAAGTGGAATTCTTCTGTTATTCATCTTAAGCATCGGGTCGAAAATTACTTGTAATGACAAACAACCCCTTTGTTATAGCTAAAAGATTTCCAAGTTCGCTTCTTGGTGTTAACTGACAGAGTTCCAAATACAAAGTGTTTACGGGGACATACTGGAGATGTCTTATATTTGTAGTGGTGAACATTGTATTTTTATACCACTTTTCTCTAAAACACGGAAAAGGGGAAAATTTGAATTACCAATCCTCGACGGTTCCACAAATGAACTGTAAATAAATATACAACTGTCCAAGGAGAAACTAGGTGCTTAGTCTTGATAAATAACATGGTCCTAGCTGCTGAAATGATGAACTTTAATAATACTGTGGTTAAGACCGAGAATCTCATATAAGTTCTGATTGAGGAAGACTCTACTATTCTAACATGGATTGGTAATATAAGTTCTTCTTTGTTCTGTCGAATAGTTCAGAGTGGAGCCACCTATTTTTCGACTAGCAATTTTTTCTGTTGATAACTCGACACAGCTCATGCACGTCAAAAGTTGCCACCGAACGAGCATCACCGAAGTCAAAGGGTCTTATTTTAATCTAATAAGGGGTATCCTTTCTCAGAACATCATATGTTTTCTTAATAATACAATCGACGAGAGCAACTTCATATATACCTTCAAATTTGATGGCAGGGGGGAGTTTAATCGAAAAATCACTTGTTTTATTCAAATCATCCTAGAGCGGATATATTGTAAATGAATGTCACATAGATATAATTGGGTATTACTTATGTCTTCAACACCTACTCAAGAATTACAATCAGAGTCATATCTTAGCCAAAGAACGACTTGTGTGTAAGACTCTTTAATATCTTTTCAATTTGATAGATTTCACTATTATTTTTAACTTGTTATAATTCAAAGTCATAAAAACCAACGAGAATATCTTCATCTTTGTTGTCTCGTAGACGATAAGTTATGAGTTTATTGTCTAGGCCTCTTCACACCTTACAAAGTTCATTGGACTGTGAGTGGTAACACTATTCAAACATATTAGTTGTCCGATCATCTCGAAACTTAACGGGAACATTAAATTTTTTCTTCAAAGACATTCCTATGAAATGCAGTTTAAGAAAACTGTCAGGTACATTTTGATCACCTCCATTAACTTCCTGAGAGCTAACATTGGAAAATAATCGATGAGGTCGTTGATTATAAAGTAGCATGATTTTATCTAAATCATGAATAAAAGTAGCAGTGTTTTTCAATGTACAATATCATGAAATTAAAAGTCGCATAGTTCTTATCAATCGTTCGGCCAATCCTTTATTGGACTGTGACTATGATATAGAATTGTATTATAATTCAATAATATTTTTTTACATGTGGATTAACGAATTCACTACCACGGTCCGTTTGAAATTTTCTATTACAATCTTGTTCAAGAATACTTTCTATAGCCTGAGCAACTTCAAAACCTCTATTTGTTCGCAATGGAATAACATATGGTAAAGGTAAAAAGGGTAAAGAAATTTGGCATTGGACTTTACAGTCTCTACCGGCGGTGCTGATCTCCGTTTTTGGTCCTTCTGCCAGGAATGGCAATGGGGGGTAACCATCCTATGCTTTCACATACCCTCCCTGTTTCCCTTCCCCAGATTTCTCCAGGTATCAATTTAAAGCTGGGTCGACTCTGGTTGAGCTTGCAGCCAGACACTGATTGCAAGTAGAATATATTTGTAGGGTCTATTGTGACGCCTTTGAATCTTATCTAGAGTAAAGAGTTCTGTTTACATTATATGCAGTGGGGAAAATCCTTTACTTTTTTGATAATGATTACCATGTGAACCCTATGATATCAATGTAGAGTGTAATTTTAAGTATTTTGTAGACACTCTTTCGCACTTTTGATCCTAACACCAATGTCTTTAGAAAGTGGGGTGGTGGACCTTAAACTTCCCTCTCCACCAATATTTTCATGACACATGTTTCAAAACTTTTACAATTTTCAACGCAAACACGAAGTGTAATGTCCGCTACCCTTTTGCATACTAGTGGGTGATGATGATGACGATGAGTTGATATCAATACCTTTTCGCTTTTTCTATCTACCACTTGTGTCATCAAATCAATGTTTCTACTAGGTGTGCTAGTATTTTCCAAGATAAGATTTAAATTCTCCATCTTCTCCTTTTAATGTTGTTGATGGTCATGGACTATGTTCTTTTAATTTCTTCAGAATTTCTTTATTGCTAATAAGACTTTTTGGAAGTTTATTGTATTTAAAAAGTTGTATAGACTATTGTCAAATGATAAAAGTTCTTTACGATTTGTAACCATATCATAAATTAAATCAAGTAAACTATAAAATTTCCCTTGAATTATAAATCATTTCCATTACTATCAACTTGAATCTGATCATAACCGCTTTCCATGAGCTATGTCAACACGCTTTTACGTTCTTCACGATATGATTGTTGCAGTAGATTTCCATTATTTCACACTATTGAATTCACTTTCTCCTTTTATTGTGTTATTGCACTAGCCGCAGAATTTTGAAGAAATGTTCCATTTTTGTGATCAACGACACTTACATTAACTGGTATTACATGATACGGTTTATGTTTGTCCTCTCGTTAAAGTGCATCTTGAATTAAGAGTAGTCTGTTATCATCAGCAACATTCTCATCATTAATGAATTTACTAAGATTGTCCCCAAAGTGTTCCATTGGTGAAAGGGTGAGTTCTATAGGGGTCAATTGGTAAGAATTAGCCATCTAGAGAAAACTGTTTACAAGTCCTGCAATTATTGGCGGTAAAATTGCAAAAGCTACCACCCACTTGGAGAAGACGTTTTTTTTTATCTTAACCTTTCTTTTTGTAAGCCAAGGCACGTACAATGGAGTGATATTGCTTAGCCTGTTGCTTAACTACTTCTGGCAGTTGAACATAGCCCTCGGTTAAATCTAAACAAAGTTCGGATATTAGATTAATGAATTCTTCGTCAATACCATGTTTAAATAAGGCTTTCCTAAGTGGTGGTTTTGAAGTGCTTAGAACGGAAAATAAATGTCTCTTTTTATGTAGTTCTTCCGTATCATGATGGCTCTAATAGCTTTTTTTACTGTTCACAGGAAGATATACTGTAATTTCATTATCAAAAATATCATTGAATACACGCAAATCCTCGGGTGTATTTTGATAATATCCAATATAATGTGGCCATAGGGTTTATTTGTCGACTGATTGTACGCTGAAAGTAGAAATTTTGGAGCACCAGGATATATTTGTTTATTGAGAGTTATTAGAGAACTTGAATCACGGAAAACTCTGAAAATGATATAATAGGTATAGTTAAAAGCAGGTGTTCTCATATAGTGGCTCTGATGAAAGATATTATGTAGAACTGTTCATGATATGAGCGAACAGTAAACAATTGCAGCATTTCCTGAGACCACTGTTCAATGAATTCAGCTAAATCATCAATAATCAGCCAAGAATTTGGTTCAATAATATCAAAAACATCAAGTTTCCGTATGAGTTGTACCTTCACAGATGTAGCAATAGCTTTTATTTTATCATATGACTCCTGCCAATCACTGTAGCAATAGTAGATTTTTCGGCTTTTTAGTAAGTATTTTATCACAATTTTAAATTATTTTAGTTAGGAGTGTTGTTTTGTCTGACATTGATGCACCACAAAGAAACGATCTGAAAGGTGTTTTAAATTGATACATAATGTATTAGCTTCAACAGCTGACCTACAACTAACATTAAACTATAGTACTCTAATAAATAAATAATTTCCCTATCGCAGTCCTACTACTGCTACATCGTTGAAGATCAACAAGAACACCAGTTTAGAATCATATCCTCTTTGATTTTTAACAGAAAAATAGCACTTTAAAGCTAATCAACAGAATTTTTAATCATCAGAAGAGAAAGCAGCAGCACTTTTATTTAACAATAAATATATACAACAGATTTAATCAACATAATATCACAGATTAAAGCATTTTTTTCATTTTTATTTAAAACAATAAATATATTATATAACACATTTAATCAAGATATTAAGACAGAAGT
Organism: Artemia sp. Qi Xiang Cuo; assembly: GCF_049724085.1. Lineage (NCBI taxonomy): Eukaryota > Metazoa > Arthropoda > Branchiopoda > Anostraca > Artemiidae > Artemia > Artemia sp. Qi Xiang Cuo. The sequence goes on from NC_142803.1 coordinate 40,548,812, forward strand.
TTAAAACATTTTTTTACTTGCAATAATAATAAATATATTTTTATACACTTAGAAATGGGATAACCCCCCTCCTTGAGGTGAATGCCGTGGCAGCTAAAGGCCGGACCGGAAGGATTGGGAGCCCCAGTGTGCTGGGTGAGTGCACATTTTTTTTAAAATTATGAACAGAATAATGAAATATAACTTTACCTTGCACACACATAGTTTGGTCAACAATAAAAAAAATCTTCCCCCACCCAACACCGGCCCAATATTATGACTAATGAATTTAGGTTAATTTATCCAGACTGAGTTGTTTTCTATACATTCAACTCGATCTTAAATACTGTACTGCCCATGGGATAGTAAACCAACACCACCCTCACGTACATAAATTTTGTCCAATATGGATGTCATGGCGTTTTCCTCTACTCTAACTGTGTAGTCTTTAAATTGTAGACATTGAATCGCCATGTCTTCTATTCTTGGTACTAAACTACTTTCCCCAAAGTTTCAATAGACACTCATATCTATATTATTTTTAACATAGTGTGTGGGCACTCCCTAGCGGACTAGTTTGATATCCCTAAGTTTTGTTTCCATACAGAACACCTTCAGACCTGGAAACACACCATTGAATATCGAGTCACTCCCAGTCTCGAATTTTAACATTAACAATTTATTTGGGGCCAGGCGCTTCACTAGCTCCGGATAAATGGAGTCATTATAATTGGTAAAATCCATTCGAAAGCTAATTTGCTTACCATTTTCAAAATCATTCATTAAATTTCCAGTTTTCACTTTTAACAGAAGTGAATCAGTGTCTCCATAGTACACTTGAACTTGTCCCTCCCCAGGCCATAGCTCCTTGCACACATCGTAGTAGAATGACAACATGAGTTTTTCGGATATATCCGTAATTGAGCTGCCACCAGATATATTTTTATATAATATGACATTTTTTTCTATGAAGGAGGACCATATGGGAATCTATGATAGTGAATGATGTGAAGTTGGGGTTAGCAACGATTCGAGCATATTCTTTTGGATTGGTTATAACGTCACATCGACCCCTGTTTCGTACACTTTTGCACATTTTATCGAAGGCTGAATTTAAAATAAGTTGATAGATTTCTTTTCACAGATTTCGTCATATCGACTCCTTTTTCGTACACTTTTGCACATTTTATCGAAGGCTGAATTTAAAATGAGTTGATAGATTTCTTTTTCTACCTTCATTTTCAATTTTGGACCTTTACTGACAAAAGTGTCAATAAACGCTTTCATGTAAGGCTTTTGGTCAAATTGGAGGGCTCTATGTATTTTTGTGACCTTGAAACCATTGGCTACCATCCACCGCAATAGCAGAAGATGAGAAAAGATATTCTGTTTCGCCTTAAGGTCGAAAATAAGTTTTTGCTTTGAAGGTGTCCCGTGCATAACCCCATTATATACCAAACATAAATTGTATGGACTCAAAGAGTCCTTAGACACCGGTCTATTTATGCAAGGGAAAACAAAATCCTTTACCAAGTCATAGAGTCCCATCGGTATTTCACGATCAATTTCAAAAAACCATCCTTGCGGTCCATTCTCCTCAACAGTGGCAACGTTTGGGAAACTTGAAGCACAAGAACTCTTAAGTCATTGTAATTACCACACGGAAATTATTAGTGAGACATTAACGACGGATAAAGGGAATTTATATCCAAAAAACTAGATCAGACTTTTCACCGGTGCTACTTTGTCCAGTCGGATCAGTTTTCAAGATACGGTGCCCTGGGAAAACTTACCCACCCCTCATTGATCTTTCTACAAACAGATGCTGATCCACGTCGGTGATCAAACATATTCCTTCTTTGCTAATTTTTAGAACTAATCCATCACCAGATGAGGACTTATAATATCATAACGAAATTCCAACCCAAATTCCAAAAAGACTTTATCCGTGTTCTTACAGACAATGTTCAACAACGTCAACATATCACTTGCTAAGTATATTTTGCAATAATCCCAACCATTTTTACATCCTCCCTTTGCCCAACCTCTCTTTGCAAATTCATAGTCGACACTGGTGCACTGACGATCATGAAGTGATTCATAAAATGCTTCGATAGGAGGTAATGGTACCTTACTTAGCCTCGAGGTGAAGTTGTAGTAATCATATGCGTATATGCCCTTACACGTTAATAAATCATATATTTCATCATCTGGAAAGTGCTGTTTCAGGATGGAAAACTGTCAAAATTGTTCTTTTTCTGTACCTGAATCGATTGGCCTAGGGATCTGGAGAAAAAACCAAAGGAGTCTAGGAAACGGAACTTATTCAGGCAAGTACGACCATTATCTACTGTTTTCCCTTTAAATTCCTAGAGCAGCAGCTTCTCGAATGATTCGGGTATGATATTACAGTAAAAAGAACGATATACCCATGCATCATCTACAGCTTCATCCTTCTGCATGCCTGCCAACACTGGTAAAATGAACTTCAAATGATACATTACATGATTGACGGACCACTACCCGAAAGTTACTCCCTCCCGATGAAATTTCCTGCCACAGATGATCATGGTCAACTACCTTCTTCTTACCCCTTTTCCCCTTACCCCATTTATCCTCATCAAATTCTACCTTACAAACCCAACATATTTTCTTATTTTGAATGGCCAGCCTGTCCTCTGGTTATAAAATTATGGGATAATGTGTATGACGCAACCATGAGAGTACCTTATTTACTGTTATAATGAGTTTAGTCAAGTCTGTGCACATACATTATCCCCCACCCAATTGCTCAACTACTTCTAGTCCTTGTATGGTAAAACTAGAGTATCTTTGCGAGTGGGCATAAGAGACTGCTATGGCTTCATGCTCTTTGGCATAATTTGGATTTGATGACTCATACACATCTATGAGTTTGGCTTTACAGTCTAAACAGATCTTGTTACTCTGCAAGAGTGGATTCTGGAAATTTCTAAAATGTAAGATCACCCTGTCACTGCTAACCGTTTCCACAGACTGGAACACCACAGACATGTTTTTCCAACTTTCTCTTAGTAGCATTATCTTTCAGGGGTAGGTAGGCTGTGATAAGAAAAGTATACTTGAAGCAATGTAGCCCTGTATCAAAACAGATTCATTGTACAACTTGACACCCTTCCAAATCTGAATTATATATTAAAACCATAGACATCTTCCCTGCCCCTCCCCCCTTAAAATCAAATCTTTTTTAAATTTATATATTTACATTTAAATTCTCTATAAATAAAATTACTACCCCACCACCTCCTGATTATAATTATCTAATTTAGGTAGTATACTATGAACCCACTCCATAAATATATCCTCATAATTTTCCATTGGGCAAAACTAGTAGTCGAACCCTGTTAAACAACATTTTGGGGGATATCATTTGAAATAATGAGAGAAGTGTTATTCTTATCTCCAAATTATTCATTTAAAAGATTATTTGTCCATTCTGGGTCTTCATCCTAGTCAATGTCAGAGGGTAAGTCATCCAGGTTATTAACACCACCAAAAAATTCCTTAAAAAATTCACCGTACCATTCTAAGTATGTCGACAAATGGTAAGTCAATAACTTGAGCATCGTCTTGAAATTCCGTTCACGGTGTGAATATTTTTGTAGCCTCAAAGAGATTACCTGACCCTTCAGTTGATGGTGGTGGTAATTCACCGATGTTAATCTACAATAATAGAATTTATTTTCCTTTTTGACATTGCTTCTGTTTTATAAAGTCGAAAAAATTGATTTAGCTTTATTTTCATTTAAAACACATGCATAACAAAAAAGAAGAAGATCATTTTTTGGACCCCACCCCTCCCCGGTTATTTTTTTTTCTACAATTAACCATGACTCAATGTGTGCCCTTGACTACTTGACTTTAATTCAAATTATTAGCACAAAGGAAGATTCGATCTCTGATGAAAGCAGAGCATATTTTTTTTTTTTTTTTTGGGGGGGGGGGGCTATCCCCCCCCTTGTTTTTTTTTCTACAATTAAACATGACTTAATGTATGCCCATGACTACTTGATTTTAATTTAAACTATTAAAACAAAAGAATATTCGATCTCTGATGAAACGCATAAAATAATTTTTGGCCCCACTCCTCCCTGTTTTTTTCTACAATTAGCCATGGCTTAACGTATGCCCACGACTACTTGATTTTGATTTAATTTATTAACGCAAAAGAAGATTCGATCTCTTATGAAAGACATATCATAAAATTTAACATATTTAGAAACTCAAAGAGCCAGTACGAGTTCTATTTTTTTTGTTAGTCTGTCATAGGCTAGTTTCAACTCCCTATGTTTTCATTCTGTATTAGCATAAAAAAAAAATTTGGGCCCCACTCCACACCTTTTTTCTGCAATTAGACATGTCTTATTGTATGCCCACAACTACTTGATTTTAATTGAAATTATTAACACAGAAAGAATATTCGATCTCTGATGAAACGCATATCAGAAAATCTACCATATTTAGAAACTCAAAGAGCCAATACCGGTTCGATTTTTTTTTGTTATTCCGTCATAAGCTAGTTTCACCTCGCTATTTTTTTCTATATTAGCATAAAAAAAATTCGGACCCCCACCCCTCCCCGTTTTTCTACAATTATACATGTTTTAATGTATGCCCACAACTAATTGATTGTAATTCATATTGTTAACCTAAAAGAATATTCGATCTCTGATGAAACGCATATCAGAAAATTCACCATATTTAGAAACTCAAAGAGCCAATACCGGTTCGATTTTTTTTTGTTATTCCGTCATAAGCTAGTTTCACCTTCCCATGGTTTTTTCTGTATCAATAAATTTACGGGTATCAATAAATTTACGGGTAAAGGGCTTGGGGTCCGAATGATGAGCATCATTGAGTCTCCGATGGAGTGCGGATTGGCTCACTGCTTCATTCTCCTGCTCATGAGGCTTAGATGAGCCTACACTCTCAGCATTGAAGTCAGATTTTGTTGAATCTGTACCAGATTTTGTTGAACTAGTTTCCATGCAAATTGGCGCATGAAGAACGACCTCCACGTGCCTCTGGATATCCGGCTAGCCACCAGAGAACTAAATGCATCTAGGGACGTTTGGGTTGGCAGCCCTCCTCCTGAAACTTCTATTGTTACGAATGGACTCAGAAATTCAGCCTTGGATATATCATCTCAAACCCTGTCTCGATCCCGAACCACCCAAAAACAACTCCCTCTGAATATCTTTGACCAACGTGGCATCAAAATGGCCACCTGAAATTCTCTGACACTGAACCAACCCAGTTCAAAGCTTCTATTAGGCAGGGAATTAAAGAAACATAAAGTTACAATTGCTGGGATCACTGAAACACATCTATCTGGTGATGGTGAGGAGTACATTGGTGAAGGACGTACACTGCTTTGTTCTGGCGGTCACCAGAAACGAGGAGGCGTTCGCCTAGTGCTGAACGGCGCCGCACACAAGGCCATCCTGTCATTCGCACCAGTAACACCCGGGCTCCTGAAAGCAAGGCTCGATGGTAAACATGAAAAAATAACCGTCATCACCTGTTAGGCCTCACAAATGAAGCCAGGAAGAAGATAAGGATGACTTCTATACCCTTTTAAGCTATCGTCAGTACCTCCACATGACTACCTCGCCTTCTACGAAATATGAATGCTACCATTTCAAATGAGTCTGGCCTGTGGGATTTCGCTGTTGGACCCGTAACAATAGATAGCCTAAATGACAACGGAGAGAAAATGCTGAACTGCTGTATCACCCACAATCTTACCATTGCAAAAACATGGTCAGAGGACCAAAATAGCCAAGTGCACCTGGTGTAGCAATGATGGATCAACGAAGAGGATTCTCGACTAATCATCAAACGCCGTTGATGGCTGTCGTCTGTACAAAATTGTCGCACCTACCGAGGAACCGAACTTGGAAACACCAACCATCGTCTTGTTGCAGCCAAAACCAGGCTTCGCCTAAAAGCTACAAAAGCCAGCCAGACACTTCGGAAAATTAATACCTACCGTATCCAGCAAGATCCCGCTTTGGCTAAGAAGTATCAGGTCGAAATATCTAACAGATTCGAGGTTCTTACCAAGTGCGATGACAATAAAGGTGCATAGAAGGTCTTCAAAGAGAATGCTCTGTCAGCTGCAGCAACCGTTGCTGGAAAGAAGCAGCGTAAGAAAAAAAAATGGATCAGCAACGAGTCCCTTGCCATTGTTGATCGCAGATGGGAAGCCCGCCTTCGCGGGAACATGACAGCGTATAGGTAATTAAATAAAAAGCGTAACATCATGCTGAACAAAGACCGTAAGACCTTTATTGACAAAAAAGCCCACGAGCTCCAAGAGGCCGCCAAAAGAAGGACATTGGAGCCACATATAAGATCTTCCGTGAGCTCTCAGATCAATACTCTGAAGCTACATCGTATCTCCGTAACGCAAATGGAAAAAATGTGTACGGCGTATCCCCAGGATACACCAAGATTCTGTTGCTCACCAGTGGAACTGGATAGACTGAAAAAAGATCTGAGTACATCTTCGTGAGATTTTTCATTACCAGAAAATATTAATTTGGGTAATTATAACGATATATCTGGCCAGTTTTATGACGCTGTTAAGGAAATATTCACGTCTTATTGTCTAAAAGCTCCTTTAAAGAATCCTCGATCAAAAATATCAACACCCATAGCTCCTTGGTTAACATCGGGAGTCCTCAAGTCAATAATTAGGAAGCAGAACCTTGGAAAAGAGTAAAAACACAGACCAAGTGATTCTAAATTAGAAGCATTTTAGTTGTACCGTAATATGCTGAAATCAATTATTCGGAGAGCTATAACAGTTTATTTTACAGAGAGATTTGTTGATTCCGGTAAAAATATAAAGAAGACGTGGGACGTGATTAAGGAACTTAATTGGTCATCCAGAAAACTCGAAGATCTCCCTAAGTCTGTTATGGTAGACGATCAACTTATCACAGAAAAAGGCCAAATGCGACGTTATATGAACAAATTCTTTGCAGTGATAGGAAAAAACTGCTAATAGCGTTTCCTACTGCTCGGTGTCACAGACTTGGAAGCAGTTCCTAGGCCCCCCGTGCTTAAAATCAATGGTTCTTGAGGACGTTACGGTGCATGACATTACAAATATTGTGTTTTCTTTAAAGAGTTCTTCAACAGGTTTTGACAAATTTTCTGCTAAAGTAATTAAACATATTTTTCCATCGATTATCACCCCACTTTGCCATTTCATTAATAGGTCATTTCGACTAGGAGAATTTCCTCAACGTCTTAAATTGTCACGTATGATAGCTCTCTTTAAAGGAGGTGACCGTGAGGATCCTGGAAACTAAAGGCCGATCTCTCTTTTTTCAGTGTTCTCTAAGATATTTGAAAGGCCAATGCTACAACGTCTGGTGAGATTTCTTGAAGCAATTTTTTTTTTCCATCAACATCAGTTTGGATTTTGCGCAAAGTATTCTACAGAACATGCTTGTAATAAACTTCTTCAGCTTATAGACGATATTTAGATTCTAATCTTATTCCTGCATCCCATTTTCTTGATGTAAAGAAAACTTTTGACAGCCTTAAACACAATATCCTCATTGGTAAACTTTCTCATAATGGTGTGCGTGGGGAAGCATTGTCTTGTTTCTCTTCAAACCTTACTGACAGATCTTTCGCCATGGAAGATACAGACAAGGAAGTTCCAACTGAATAAAGAGTACCCCAAGCTTCTATTCTTGGGCCAACCCTCTTCCTGATCTGTATGAGCGACCTCTGCCTACTTCTTAACACCCCAATTACCAATGTTTGTTGTGGATTATGTCACAAATGTTACACTCAGACTATGTCGACGTCTACATCTTATAGTCAAGAAGAACTGGTAGCATTTGGAGATGACACTTCTCTAGGTTCTGCAGCTCTGGACGAGTCATCCCTTATTCTGAAGCTTCAAGTAATGACTGAGAAGATACTCAAATGGTTTCACATAAATCAACTAGCTTTAAATGTAAGAAAAGTCGTACCTTCTTATTTCTTCCCGTTCAGGTGTGAGATGCCCCACAATTACTGAGCTTCCTACACCAAGAGGCTCCATAAGTCACCCCTCGGATCGATATGTTCGATTCCTGGAGTTCTTTTGGATGAAAATTTATCGTTTAAGTGGCAGGTTCAAGTACTAAGAGTGAAAATTTCCGGTGGACTTGGAATCATCCGTAATTTAAAGCGTTTATTTCCTTTTCCTATACTCCGTCTTTTATATTTCTCTCTCATTTTCCCTTGTGTATGTTACTGTTTGTCTGTGTGGATGTCTACATACTCTTCTGTACTTGCTCCTGTTTATGTTCTTCATGAGAAAGCGGTAAGAGTTCTCCAGTCGACTACACACACTCCTGTTGATCTCCTTAAGATTAAAGATATTTATGTTATATCTCTATCTTCGTTGGCATATCAATTCTTCCACGTAGATCTCCCATGTTGTTTTTCTCGACTACTTAAACTAGTAAGGGTAACTATTTAAATGTAAACTTGTATACAGTTCGAAACTGGGAGGATGTGATGATTCCGGCCACTCCCTCTGTTCGCTCAGACTTTCGTCTGGTCGTGACGGTGGGACGTGCTTGGAACTTAGTTCCTGCTAAGATTCTTCAGTCACGAACACTTGGCTGCTAAAATACATATGAAAAGTTTCTTATTAAAGGTAAATATTAAATAATTTTTAGTTGTTTTAAGGTTTATTTTTTTGTTGGGGGGGGGGGGTGGTTGTTTTGTTTTGTTGGCGTTGGATCCTCGATGATGTAGAGAATTTTATTTTGTTATTTATTTTAACGTGATAGGAAGGTCACTGTTTCGTGTGGACTGCCGGTGAGCTGACTTCTTTTCCTAATAGATTTATAAATTAGACATTGTTTAGTATTGTTTATGCCAAGTTTTAATTGTAGTCATTTATTCTATGTCGTTTCCCAAATAACGGGCCATTGAGCCCTTTGGGATATTGGTTTTGTTATTGTTATTTATGGAAATAAATGGAACTTGAACTTGATCCATCACAGTGCCTTCTCCAGTGGGAGCAGCACTTCGAGAAGCTACTATACTCAGAGCCACCTAACCAAATTGACGACCAGATTACTGCTGCTGCTGACAATCCCACACCTGCCTCCGATGGCACTGAGTTTACAGCAGAAGAAATTAAAGCAGCAGTACGAAAGCTGTAGAACAACAAAGCAACGGGAGTATGTGGCCTGACATCATAACTTCTTAAAAATGTCGATCCATCCATGACCCTCTCGCTACAAGTGCTGTTTCATACTGTATGGCGCTCTGAAATGACACCATCAGACTGGAAGACAGGCTTACCTGTGCCAGTCTAGAAGAGGAAAGGAAGTAAAGCAGAATCTAATAACTATCGTGGAATAACTCTGTTCTCGGTACCCGGCAAACTCTTCACCATGCTGCTCCTCAAGTGGACAACAAAGTACCTCCATCCCCTTTATCGTCACCAGCAAGCTGGATTCATTCCGGGTAGATCCACAACTGAACAAATCCATACAATTAGACAGCTGATAGAGAAAAGTCTAGAATATAAAAGGAAGGCATGCATTGCCATTGTCGATTTTCGATCGGCTTTCGACACTGTCGACAAGTAGTCACTGTGGCTGATCCTTCAATCTGCTGGTATACCTAAGAAAATTGTCAATTTGTTCATATAACTATACAATAAGACTGAAAGTGCTGTCAATGTAAATGGCCAACTCTTATCACCTTTTCAAACTAGAAATGGTGTTTGGCAAGGCTGCGCTGCTGCTCCCAAACTCTTCAACTGTGTCATGGACCATGTTCTCAACAAAACACTGCTGGCGCATCCGGTTGGCATCGATTTTGCTAGAAGAGTTCTGTCAGATGTTTACTTTGCTGTCGATGTTGCATTGGTACGCGAAAATCTCACTGACATCAAAACTGTTCTGGAAACGCTAGCATCTGCTGTAGGAAAACTTGTTTTAAATATAAACTGGACCAAGACCAAAATATTGCCTGTGGACAAGCCACTATGGAGCCCCCTGAGAAATATAGAAGTATGTGGCCAATATGTTGAGACAGTCAAGCAGATCACCTACCTTGGTTTAATATTTAGCTCAAACTGAAATCTAGATGCAGAGATATCAGCAATGATGGCAAAGGCGAACGCCGTTTTCGGCCGCCTACTGAGAACAATATTCCACAAATTACAGATCAGCCGTCTCACGAAAGCTCGTATCTGCTCTGCCTTAGTAGCCAGTGTCGGGTTGTACTCGTCAGAGACTTAGCCGTTGACTCAGTTGCAGATGTTGTAGGTAGATGCTGTCCAGACAAAACACCTCCGCAAAATTGAACACGTTAGGTGGCTCGACAGGGTACAGAACATGGATATCCGCCGATCCTGTAGATTAACACCCTTGTTCAAACAGATTGAGTCCCACTCTCTGTGTTGGTACAGTCATTTACTTCGCCTACCCACTGAAACACCTGCCCGACTTATATTTGACTTCGATCCAACTGCAAACAGCTGGAAACGCTCCAGAGGTAGACCATGTATGAGATAAGCGGATATCATCCACGATCAATTCACAGCGTGGGGCATTGATCCCAGCGAAGGTCCAACCCTCACCCAAAACAGGGCACTGTGGAGACGACTAACGGCGCTGTCGTCTGGTTCCCTCTATGCTTGCGACGCTGCCGAGCAAGAGTTTAAAAGTCAAGTAAGTCAAAACTCAAGTATGCTTAATTACGATAGGTCTTGTCATGTTCATGAAAGTGACTATATCTTCATATTCTGTGGTAGATTTTTTTGCTATGTCATCGCACATCTTTATCCTTTTTTAGCTAGGATCTTGCTGAGAATTGTCCTTGGATATATATTAAATTTTAGTTTTTCATTAAATAAAAGCTACTTACTCGTATATTAGACATATCACAGGAAGGATATTGTCTCTAATATGCCAAGGAAAAGTACCAATTACTAAAGGATAATAGAAATGAAGATTAATTATTTGAATTAGTTTATTTGAAATTCACGCAACCGCACCCGTCTTAGATATCAGAACAAATTGAGAATTTCTGTTTTAACTATAATCACGACCGTATGCATTTATACAGTATTTGATAGCAGCGGCCTCTAAATAAAATATAGAAAAAGCCATTTATGTCTTATAGCAACCACATCAAAGAAATGAAGCTAGATTAACCATAATAAAATTTACCAAAATATGATGAAAATATAATACTTTAGTAAAAAATTATGGAAAATACAAAAGAGATCCCAGACCGTCTAGAAGATGCAATGAATATAGGGCCAGGGCTATGGCTTCATTCCTGAACGTTTTGTTCCCTTAAGCTAGCTCAAGAGATTTCGCAGATCGTGAATAACCCTGAAGAGCCTAGTTGTAACAAAATTACTTCTATTTTATGATTGTAACATACGCTTAAGCTCAAATTATGGTCATATCTGCAAGCCGTTTGTCTTATAGCGACCACATCAAAGAAATGAATAACTTATTAAAGAAAGAAAACAAATTCATGTTATTTAAATAATCTAGTGATCTAGTGATTTTTCCATCGACTAGCAACCCTGCTTGGTATTAAAGGTCATTATTTTTATCCTTCTACTGTAAATATGCCTGAATATAACTTATTAAAAGAAAGAAAACAATTATAATTCTATACCTGTATATAACTTATTAAAAGAAAGAAAACAAATTCCCGTTATTTAAATACTCTAGTGATCTAGTGAAATTTCATTAAGTGACAACCCTGCACAGAATAAACAGTCATCCCATAACCTAATATTTTATGACTACCTAACGAGCTGGTGTTAAAAATTCCAGTATTTGACGACAGCAAGTTTACGCGTCAGTTAAATATAAGCTATTGTAAAGTATGTCAGTGAAAAGTTATTATGTGCTATGCAAAAAATGGTTTTATATATAACTCTTTGTTGGATTCTTTTAATACTACAAAAAAGATACTTCCAATTTCTCTTTTAAAATTTTCCATATTTGAATGCATATTTTTAATACAATAATTTTGTATAGATCTTTGTATTATATAAATATATATATATATATATATATATATATATATATATATATATATATATATATATATATATATATATATATATATATATATATATATATATATATATATATATATATATATATATATATATATATATATATATATATATATATATATATATATATATATATATATATATATATATATATATATATATATATATATATATATATATATATATATATATATATATATATATATATATATATATATATATATATATATATATATATATATATATATATATATATATATATATATATATATATATATATATATATATATATATATATATATATATATATATATATATATATATATATATATATATATATATATATATATATATATATATATATATATATATATATATATATATATATATATATATATATATATATATATATATATATATATATATATATATATATATATATATATATATATATATATATATATATATATATATATATATATATATATATATATAGCTAAAATAGGAATCGGTATTCTTGTGTATATTTTCTAATTTTGAATATATTAACCTATAGATCACACACTCTAGGCTATTAATACAGGTTAAAAATTTAGAACATTGACACAATTTACTCGTTCAGGGATCTTACATCCGTATGGTATACCATTTTTGTCGGAATATATCGTGTTCTGGTCACTTTATATAATGTTCGCGTCGTATTGTATACCAATTTGGTCTGAATGTAATCGGTTCGGTAGGTTTTTACGACGTTTTCCTCGTTGTTCGTTTCGCATGAATAGATGTCTTACTACTACTATTTTTTTCCTACGCCAAATTAACCAGGCTAGGATACCATCTATGCCTGTTTCTACCAAGCCGGGCATTACAATCCTCCAAAAAATGCCATATTTCTACCTGGGATCCTATCTATTTTTTCCTGTAGCTGTAAGTTAAGTTCATCTGAGTCACCACTATCTCCATCAGTTGGTTCCACAAAGGTAAATACTACTACGACTAAGTCCTCGCACCTTTTAGAAATAAAATGTGCAAAAAGCATTCTATTATTAAACATCCTTAAATGTTGCTTTCGAGGAATCGATAAACAGTCACCATGCTTCAGTGCTATATTCCACCCTGAAACTTGGTATAAGACACTAGTCGAGAGTAGAGTGCTAAGTTATACTTCTATCGCATTATGTTCCTTCCTATGCTATTCTATTGCATTATGTTCCTTGGCACCTTTCCAAACAAGCGGGGATTCCCCACTGGTCCGGTTTTAACTCAAGAGTAGTTTGATTAAGAATGTAACATATCTAGAATTGTTTGATTGACATTTGCAAAAAGGGGTAAGAGATTTGTGGATTGGAGTGTAACTCGAGAGCAGTTTGTTATTAAGAAATTGGATGCTACAATCAGAATTGTTTGATTGACATTTGCAAACAGGGGCAAGGGATTTGCGAATTGGATTGTATGAAGGTGGAAAAAAAAGAAAAAAAAGGGTTAAACTAATTATCAGTTAAGGTAACCCCTCGGGGTTGTTAACTCAGACAATTTGTTATAAATTTGAGACAAGATCAATCTATGAAAATGGTAAATGATGATAGAATGACATTGTGAGTTGACCTAGCTTTACTTCTTCGATGTGTACTGCATAATACACAAGTGGTGTTTGAGCAGTGTTGTCAGTTTGAAATATGGTCTAACGTTATAGTATACTAAAAAGTTGATACTAAGAGAGATGTAGATGGCAAGAAAAGAATTTTAATAAAGAAATTCAGAACAATCCATAGAAATCCTTACAGATCAAGTAGCAATGTGTATGTTAGTACGAACCATCAAGGATCATACGCACCAATGGCCCTAACCACCAGGGACTTCAACCCTCCAAAGGTCCCCTATCCCCAAACTCGAAGGGCGCCCCCTCCCCTACAACTTTTGGCCCCCTCCCCCCCCTCCTTTTTTTTTACATGATATATTTTTTTAATTTTTTTTTTGAAATGCAAGAGTTGGAACATTTCAGTAGTGTTTTGTTATACCTTACCTCGTCAAACTTAAATTCTCTTGATTTTTCAAAATTCATTTTGAATTTCCTTCGTTAAATGCAAGAGTTGGAATATTTCAGTAGTGTTTTGTCGTGGTTTACCATGTCAAGGTTACATTCTCTTGATTTTTCAAAGTTCATTTTGATTTTTTTTTCGTGAAATGCAGGAGTTGGAATATTTCAGTAGTGTTTTATCATGGTTTACCTTGTCACAGTTACATTCTCTTGATTTTTCAAAGTTCATTTTGGATTTCTTTCCTTGAAATGCAAGAGTTGGAATATTTCAGTAGTGTTTAGTCGTAGTTTACCAAGTCAAAGTTACAGTCTCTTTACTTTTCAAATTTCATTTTGAATTACTTTCATTCAAATGAAAGAGTTGGATTATTTCAGTAGTGTTTTTTTGTGGTTTACCTTGTCACAGTTACATTTTCTTAATTTTTCAAAGTTCATTTTGAATTTCTGTCGTTGAAATGCAATAGTTGGAATATTTCGGTAGTTTCTTGTTGTGCTTTACCTTGTCACAGTTACATTCTCTTGATTTTTCAAAGTTCATTTAGGATTTCTTTCGTTGAAATGCAAGAGTTGGAATATTTCAGTAGTGTTTTGTTATGGTTTACCTTGTCACAGTTACATTCGCATGGTTTTTCAAAGTTCATTTTGAATTTCTTTCATTGAAATGCAAGAGTTGGAATATTTCAGTAGTGTTTTGTCATGGTTTACCATGTCACAATTACATTTTCGTGATTTTTCAAAGTTCATTTTGAATTTCTTTTGTTGAAATGCAAGAGTTGGAATACTTCAGTACTGATTTGTTGTGGTTTACCTTGTCACAGTTACATTCTCTTGACTTTTCAAAGTTCATTTTGGATTTCTTTCATTGAAATGCAAGAGTTGGAATATTTCAGTAGTGTTTTGTCGTGTTTACCTTATCACAGTTACATTCTCTTGATTTTTCAAAGTTCATTTTGAATTTCTTTCGATGAAACGCAAGAGTTGGAATATTTAATTAGTGTGTTTTTGTGGTTTACCTTGTCACAGTTACATTCTCTTGATTTTTCAAAGTTCGTTTTGGATTTCTTTCGTTGAAATACAAGAGTTGGAATATTTCAGTAGTGTTTTGTCGTGGTTTACCTTGTCACAGTTACATTCTCTTAGTTTTTCAAAGTTCATTTTGAATTTCTTTCGTTGAAATGCAAGATTTGGAATATTTCAGTAGTGTTTCGTCATGGTTTACTTTGTCATAGTTACATTCTCTTAATTTTTCAAAGTTCATTTTGAATTTCTTTCATTGAAATGCAAGAGTTGTAATACTTCAGTAGTGTTTTGTTATGAGTTATCTTGTCTGAGTTACATTCTCTTAATTTTTTCAAAGTTCATTTTGAATTTCTTTCGTTGAAATGCAAGAGTTGGAATATTTCAGTAGTGACTTGTCGTGGTTTACCTTGTCACAGTTACATTCTCTTGATCTTTCAAACTTCGTTTTGGATTTCTTTCGTTGGAATATTTCAGTAGTGGCTTATTGTGATTTAGCTTGTCATAGTTACATTCTCTTGAGTTTTCAAAATTAATTTTGAATTTATTTGGTGAAATGTAAGAGTTGGAATATTTCAGTAGTTTCTTGTTGTGCTTTACCTCATCACAGTTACATTCTCTTGATGTTTAAAAGTTCATTTTGAATTTCTTTCGTGAAATGCAAGATTTGGAATATTTCAGTAGTGTTTCTTCATGGTTTACCTTGTCACAGTTACATTCTCTTAATTCTTCAAAGTTCATTTGAATTTTTTTCGTTGAAATGCAAGAGTTGGAATATTTCAGTAGTGTTTTGTTGTGCTTTACCTTGTCACAGTTACATTCTCTTGATTTTTCAAAGTTCATTTTGGATTTCTTTCCTTGAAATGCAAGAGTTGGAATATTTCAGTAGTGTCTTGTCGTGGTATACCTTGTCACAGTTACATTCTCTTGATTTTTAAAAGTTCATTTTGGATTTCTTTCGTTGAAATGCAAGAGATGGAATATATCAGTAGTGTCTTATTGAGCTTTACCTTGTCATAGTTACAGTCTCTTGATTTTTCAAAGTTCATTTTGGATTTCTTTCGTTGAAATGCAAGAGTTGGAATATTTCAGTAGTGTTTTGTTGTGCTTTACCTCGTCATAGTTACATTCTCTTATTTTTCAAATTTCATTTTGATTTTTTTTCGTGAAATGCAAGAGTTGGAATATTTCAGTAGTGTTTTGTCGTGGTTTACCATGTCAAAGTTACATTCTCTTGATTTTTCAAAGTTCCTTTTGAATTTCTTTCGTGAAATTCAAGAGTTTGAATATTTCAGTAGTGTTTTTTCTTGGTTTAACTTGTCAAAGTTAAATTATCTTAATTTTTCATAGTTAATTTTGGATTTCTTTCCTTGAAATGCAAGAGTTGGAATATTTCAGTAGCGTTTTGTCGTGGTATACCTTGTCACAGTTACATTCTCTTAATTTTTCAAAGTTCATTTTGAATTTCTTTCGTTGAAATGCAAGATTTGGAATATTTCAGTAGTGTTTTGTTATGATTTACCTTGTCAGAGTTACATTCTCTTAATTTTTCAAAGTTCATTTTGGATTTCTTTCCTTGAAATTCAAGAGTTGGAATATTTCAGTAGTGTCTTGTCGTGGTTTACCTTGTCACAGTTACATTCTCTCGATTTTTCAAAGTTCATTTGGATCTCTTTCGTTGAAATGCAAGAGTTGGAATATTTCAGTAGTGTCTTGTTGTGCTTTACCTTGTCACAGTTACATTCTCTTGATTTTTCAAAGTTCATTTTGGATTTCTTTCATTGAAATGCAAGAGTTGGAATATTTCAGTAGGGTTTTGTTGTGCTTTACCTTGTCACAGTTACATTCTCTTGATTTTTCAAAGTTCATTTTGAAATTTCTTTCGTGAAATGCAAGAGTTGGAATATTTCAGTAGTGTTTTGTTGTGGTTTACCATATCAAAGTTACATTCTCTTGATTTTTCAAAGTTCATTTTGAATTTTTTTCGTGAAATGCAAGAGTTGGAATATTTCAGTAGTGGTTTGTCGTGGTTTACCTTGTCACAGTTACATTCTCTTAATTTTTCAAAGTTCATTTTGGATTTCTTTCCTTGAAATGCAAGAGTTGGAATATTTCAGTAGTCGTTTGTCGTGGTTTACATTTTCCTAGATACATTCTCTTGATTTTTCAAAGTTCCTTTTGGAATTCTTTCGTGAAATGCAAGAGTTGGAATATTTTAGTAGTGTTTTGTCGTGGTTTAACTTGTCCTAGATACATTCTCTTTATTTTTCAAAGTTCATTTAGAATTTCTTTCGTGAAATGCAAGAGTTGGAATATTTCAGTAGTGTTTTGTCGTGGTTTACCTTGTCACAGTTACATTCTCTTAATTTTTCAAAGTTCATTTTGGATTTCTTTCCTTGAAATGCAAGAGTTGGAATATTTCAGTAGTGTTATGTCGTGGTTTTCCTTGTCACAGCTACATTCTCTTGATTTTTCAAAGTTCTTTTTGAATTTCTTTCGTTGAAATGCAAGATTTGGAATATTTCAGTAGTGTTTCGTCATGGTTTACCTTGTCACAGTTACATTCTCTTAATTTTTCAAAGTTCATTTTGAATTTCTTTCGTTGAAATGCAAGAGTTGTAATATTTCAGTAGTGTTTTGTTATGATTTATCTTGTCAGAGTTACATTGTCTTAATTTTTCAAAGTTCATTTTGGATTTCTTTCGTTGAAATGCAAGAGTTGGAATATTTCAGTAGTGGCTTATTGTGCTTTAGCTTGTCACAGTTACATTCTCTTGAGTTTTCAAAATTCATTTTGAATTTCTTTCATTGAAATGCAAGAGTTGGATTATTTCAGTAGTGTTTTGTCGTGGTTTACCTTGTCACAGTTTGATTCTCTTGATTTTTCAAAGTTCATTTTGGATTTCTTTCGTTGAAATGCAAGAGTTGGAATATTTCAGTAGTGGCTTATTGTGCTTTAGCTTGTCACAGTTACATTCTCTTGAGTTTTCAAAATTAATTTTGAATTTCTTTCATTGAAATGCAAGAGTTGGATTATTTCAGTAGTGTTTTGTCGTGGTTTACCTCGTCATAGCTACATTCTCTTGAATTTTCAAAGTTCCTTTTGAATTTCTTTCGTGAAATGCAAGAGTTGGAATCTTTCCGTAGTTCTTTTCTTGGTTTACCTTGTCACAGTTACATTCTCTTAATTTTTCAAAGTTCATTTTTGATTTGTTTCCTTGAAATGTAAAATTTGGAATATTTCAGTAGTGTTATATCGTAGTTTTCCTTGTCAAAGCTACATTCTCTTTATTTTTCAAAGTTCATTTTGAATTTCTTTCGTTGAAATGCAAGATTTGGAATATTTCAGTAGTGTTTCGTCATGGTTTACCTTGTCAGAGTTACATTATCTGGACTTTTCAAAGTTCATTTTGAATTTCTTTGGATTACCTAGTCACAGTTACATTTTTTTGATTTTTCAAAGTTCATTTTGGATTTCTTTCCTTGAAATGCAAGAGTTGGATTATTTCAGTAGTGATTTGTCGTGGTTTACCTTGTCACTAGCTACATTCTCTTGATTTTTCAAAGTTCCTTTTGAATTTCTTTCGTGAAATGCAAGAGTTGGAATATTTCAGTAGTGTTTTGTCGTGGTTTACCTTGTCATAGCTACATTCTCTTTATTTTTCAAAGTTCCTTTTGAATTTCTTTGGTGAAATGCAAGAGTTAAAATATTTCAGTAGTGTTTTGTCATGGTTTACCTTGTCACAGTTATATTCTCTTAATTTTTCCACGTTCATTTTGAATTTTTTTCGTTGAAATGCAAGAGTTGGAATATTTTAGTAGTGTTTTGTTATGCTTTACCTTGTCACAGTTACATTCTCTTAATTTTTCAAAGTTCATTTTGGATTTTTTTCCTTGAAATGCAAGAGTTGGAATATTTCAGTAGTGGTTTGTCGTGGTTTACCTTGTCATAGCTACATTCTCTTGATTTTTCAAAGTTCCTTTTGAATTTCTTTCGTGAAATGCAAGAGTTGGAATATTTCAGTAGTGTTTTGTCATGGTTTACCTTGTCATAGCTACATTCTCTTGATTTTTCAAAGTTCCTTTAGAATTTTTTTCGTGAAATGCAAGAGTTGGAATATTTCAGTAGTGTTTTGTCGTGGTTTACCTTGTCACAGTTACATTCTCTTAATATTTCAAGGTTCATTTTGAATTTCTTTCATTGAAATGTAAGAGTTGGATTATTTCAGTAGTGTTTTGTCGTGGTTTACCTTGTCATAGCTACATTCTCTTGATTTTTCAAAGTTCCTTTTGAATTTCTTTCGTGAAATGCAAGATTTGGAATCTTTCAGTAGTGTTTTGTCGTGGTTTACCTTGTCACAGTTACATTCTCTTAATTTTTCAAAGTTCATTTTTGATTTCTTTCCTTGAAATGCAAGAGTTGGAATATTTCAGTAGTGTTATGTCGTGGTTTACCTTGTCACAGCCTTACATTCTCTTGATTT
This sequence comes from Artemia sp. Qi Xiang Cuo, assembly GCF_049724085.1. Taxonomy (NCBI): domain Eukaryota; kingdom Metazoa; phylum Arthropoda; class Branchiopoda; order Anostraca; family Artemiidae; genus Artemia; species Artemia sp. Qi Xiang Cuo. Next base: position 40,568,448 of record NC_142803.1, read on the forward strand.
TTTTCAAAGTTCATTTTGAATTTCTTTCGTTGAAATGCAAGATTTGGAATATTTCAGTAGTGTTTCGTCTTGGTTTACCTTGTCACAGTTACATTCTCTTAATTTTTCAAAGTTCATTTTGTATTTCTTTCGTTGAAATGCAAGAGTTGTAATAGTTCAGTAGTGTTTTGTTATGATTTATCTTGTCAGAGTTACATTCTCTTAATTTTTCAAAGTTCATTTTGAATTTCTTTCGTTGAAATGCAAGAGTTGGAATATTTCAGTAGTGTCTTGTCGTGGTTTACCTTGTCACAGTTCGATTCTCTTGATTTTTCAAAGTTAATTTTGGATTTCTTTCGTGAAATGCAAGAGTTGGAATATTTCAGTAGTGTTTTGTCGTGGTTTACCATTTTACAGTTACATTTTCTTGATTGTTCAAAGTTTATTTTGACTTTCTTTCGTGAAATGCAAGAGTTGGAATATTTCAGTAGTGTTTTGTCATGGTTTACCTTGTCACAGTTACATTCTCTTGATTTTTCAAAGTTCATTTTGTATTTCTTTCGTTGAAATGCAAGAGTTGGAATATTTCAGTAGTGTTTTGTCGTGGTTTACCATGTCACGGTTACATTCTCTTGACTTTTCAAAGATCATTTTGAATTTCTTTCATTGGAATGTATGAGTTGGATTATTTCAGTAGGGTTTTATCGTGGTTTACCATGTCAAAGTTACATTCTCTTGATTTTTCAAAGTTCATTTTGAATTTCTTTCCTTGAAATGCAAGAGTTGGAATATTTCAGTAGTGTTTTGTCGTGGTTTACCAAGTCACAGTTACATTCTCTTGATTTTTCAAAGTTCATTTTGAATTTCTTTCATTGGAATGTATGAGTTGGATTATTTCAGTAGGGTTTTGTCGTGGTTTACCTTGTCACAGTTACATTCTCTTAATTTTTCAAAGTTCATTTTGAATTTTTGTAGTTGAAATGCAAGAGTTGGAATATTTCAGTAGTTTCTTGTTGTGCTTTACCTTGTCACAGTTACATTCTCTTGATTTTTCAAAGTTCCTTTTGAATTTCTTTCGTGAAATGCAAGAGTTGGAATATTTCAGTAGTGTTTTGTCGTGGTTTACCTTGTCATAGCTACATTCTCTTGATTTTTCAAAGTTCCTTTTTGGATTTCTTTCGTTGAAATGCAAGAGTTGGAATATTTCAGTAGTGTTTTGTTATGGTTTACCTTGTCACAGTTACATTCTCATGATTTTTCAAAGTTCATTTTGATTTTCTTTAATTGAAATGCAAGAGTTGGAATATTTCAGTTGTGTTTTGTCATGGTTTACCATGTCACAATTACATTTTCGTGATTTTTCAAAGTTCATTTCGAATTTCTTTCGTTGAAATGCAAGAGTTTGAATATTTCAGTAGTGTTTTGTTGTGGTTTACCTTGTCACAGTTACATTCTCTTAATATTTCAAAGTTCATTTTGAATTTCTTTCATTGAAATGCAAGAGTTGGATTATTTCAGTAGTGTTTTGTCGTGGTTTACCTTGTCACAGTTATATTCTCATGATTTTTCAAAGTTCATTTTGAATTTTTTTCATTGAAATGTAAGAGTTGGATTATTTCAGTAGTGTTTTGTTGTGGTTTACCTTATCAAACTTACATTCTCTTGATTTTTCAAAGTTCATTTTGGATTTCTTTCGTTGAAATGCAAGAGTTAGAATATTTCAGTAGTGTTTTGTCATGGTTTACCTTGTCACAGTTATATTCTCTTAATTTTTCCACGTTCATTTTGAATTTTTTTCGTTGAAATGCAAGAGTTGGAATATTTTAGTAGTGTTTTGTTATGCTTTACCTTGTCACAGTTACATTCTCTTAATTTTTCAAAGTTCATTTTGGATTTTTTTCCTTGAAATGCAAGAGTTGGAATATTTCAGTAGTGGTTTGTCGTGGTTTACCTTGTCATAGCTACATTCTCTTGATTTTTCAAAGTTCCTTTTGAATTTCTTTCGTGAAATGCAAGAGTTGGAATATTTTAGTAGTGTTTTGTCGTGGTTTACCTTGTCATAGCTACATTCTCTTGATTTTTCAAAGTTCCTTTAGAATTTCTTTCGTGAAATGCAAGAGTTGGAATATTTAAGTAGTGTTTTGTCGTGGTTTACCTTGTCACAGTTACATTCTCTTAATTTTTCAAAGTTCATTTTGGATTTCTTTCCTTGAAATGCAAGAGTTGGCACATTTCAGTAGTGTTATTTCGTGGTTTACCTTGTCACAGCTACATTCTCTTGATTTTTCAAAGTTCATTTTGAATTTCTTTCGTTGAAATGCAAGATTTGGAATATTTCAGTAGTGTTTCGTCTTGGTTTACTTTGTCATAGTTACATTCTATTGTTTTTTCAAAGTTCATTTTGAATTTCTTTAGTTGAAATGCAAGAGTTGTAATATTTCAGTAGTGTTTTTTTATGATTTACCTCGTCAGAGTTACATTGTCTTAATTTTTTCAAAGTTCATTTTGGATTTCTTTCATTGAAATGCAAGAGTTGGAATATTTCAGTAGTGTCTTGTCGTGGTTTACCTTGTCACAGTTCGATTCTCTTGATTTTTCAAAGTTCATTTTGGATTTCTTTCGTTGAAATGCAAGAGTTGGAATATTTCAGTAGTGGCTTATTGTGCTTTAGCTTGTCACAGTTACATTCTCTTGAGTTTTCAAAATTCATTTTGAATTTATTTGGTGAAATGCAAGAGTTGGAATATTTCAGTAGTGTTTTGTTGTGCTTTACCTTATCACAGTTACATTCTCTTGATTTTTTAAAGTTCATTTTGAATTTCTTTCGTGAAATGCAAGAGTTGGAATATTTCAGTAGTGTTTTGTCGTGGTTCACCATTTCACAGTTACATTCTCTTGATTTTTCAAAGTTTATTTTGACTTTCTTTCGTGAAATACAAGAGTTGGAATATTTCAGTAATGTTTTGTCATGGTTTACCTTGTCACAGTTACATTCTCTTGATTTTTCAAAGTTCATTTTGGATTTCTTTCGTTGAAATGCAAGAGCTGGAATATTGAAATGCAAGAGTTGGATTTCTTTCGTCTAAATGTCACAGTTACATTCTCTTGATTTTTCAAAGTTCATTTTGGATTTCTTTCGTTGAAATGCAAGAGCTGGAATATTGAAATGCAAGAGTTGGATTTCTTTCGTCTAAACGTGTTTGTTGTGCTTTACCTTGTCACAGTTACATTCTCTTGATTTTTCAAAGTTCATTAAATAGTGGAATTTATGAAGAAACTAACTCTTGCATTTCAATGAAAGAAACCCAAAATGAACTTTTAGAAATCAAGAGAATGTAACTGTGACAAAGTAAAGCACGACAAAACACTACTGAAATATTCCAACACTTGCATTTCAATGAAAGAAATCCAAAATGAATTTTGAAAAATCAAGAGAATGTAACTGTGACAAGGTAAACCATGACAAAACACTACTGAAATATTCCAACTCATGCATTTCAATGAAAGAAATCCAAAAAGATCTTTGAAAAATCAATAGAATGTAACTGTAACAAAGTAAACCACAACAAAACTCTACTTAAATATTCCAACTCTTTTATTTCAACGAAAGAAATCCAAATTGAACTTTGAAAAATCAAAAGAATGTAACTGTGACAATGTAAAGCAAAACAAAACACATTTCAACGAAAGAAATCCACAAAGAACTTTGAAAAATCAAGAGAATGTAACTGTGACACGGTAAACCACGACAAAACACTATTGAAATATTCCAACTATTGCATTTCAACGAAAGAAATTCAAGATAAACTTTCAAAAATCAAGAGAATGTCACTGTGACAAGGTAAACCACGACAAAACACTACTGAAATATTCCAACTCTTGCATTTCACGACAGAAATTCAAAATCAACTTTGAAAAATAAAGAGAATGTAACTATGACAAGGTAAACCACGACAAAACACTACTGAAATATTCCAACTCTTGCATTTCAACGACATAAATCCAAAATGATCTTTGAAAAATCAAGAGAATGTAACTATGACAAGGTAAACCACGACAAGACACTACTGAAATATTCCAACTCTAACATTTCAATGAAAGAAATTCAAAATGAACTTTGAAAAATCAAGAGAATGTAACTGTGACAAGGTAAAGCACAACAAAACACTACTGAAATGTTCCAACTCTTGCATTTCACGAAAAAAATTCAAAAGGAACTTTGAAAAATCAAGAGAATGTAACTTTGACAAGATAAAGCACAACAAAACACTACTGAAATATTCCAACTCTTGCATTTCAACGAAAGAAATCCAAAATGTACTTTGAAAAATCGAGAGAATGTAACTTTGACAAGGTAAGGCTCAACAAGACACTACTGAAATATTCCAACTCTTGCATTTCAACGAAAGAAATCCAAAATGAACTTTGAAAAATCAAGAGAATGTAACTGTGACAAGGTAAACCACGACAAAACACTACTGAACTATTCCAACTCTTGCATTTCAACGACAGAAATCCAAAATGAACTTTGAAAAATCAAGAGAATGTAACTGTGACAAGGTAAAGCACAACAAAACACTACTGAAATATTCCAACTCTTGCATTTCAACGGAAGAAATTCAAAATGAACTTTGAAAAATTAAGAAAATTTAACTGTGACAAGGTAAAGCACAATAAGCCACTACTGAAATATTCCAACTCTTGGATTTCAACGAAAGAAATCCAAAATGAACTTTGAAAAATCAAGAGAATGTAACTGTGACAATGTAAATCATAACAAAACACTACTGAAATATTCCAACTCTTGCATTTCAACGAAAAAAATTCAAAATGAACTTTTAAAAATTAAAAGAATGTAACTGTGACAAGGTAAACCATGATGAAACACTACTGAAATATTCCAAATCTTGCATTTCAACGAAAGAAATTCAAAATGAACTTTGAAAAATCAAGAGAATGTAGCTATGACAAGGTAAACCACGACAAAACACTACTGAAATATTCCAACTCTTGCATTTCAAGGAAAGAAATCCAAATTGAACTTTGAAAAAATTAAGAGAATGTAACTGTGACAAGGTAAACCACGACAAAACACTACTGAACTATTCCAACTCTTGCATTTCACGAAAGAAATTCAAAAGGAACTTTGAAAAATCAAGAGAATGTAGCTGTGACAAGGTAAACCACGACAAAACACTACTGAAATATTTCAACTCTTGGATTTCAAGGAAAGAAATCCAAAATGAAATTTGAAAAATCAAGAGAATGTAACTGTGACAAGGTAAATCATAACAAAACAATACTGAAATATTCCAACTCTTGCATTTCAACGAAAGAAATTCAAAATGAACTTTGAAAAATTAAAAGAATGTAACTGTGACAAGGTAAAATATGATGAAACACTACTGAAATATTCCAAATCTTGCATTTCAACAAAAGAAATTCAAAATGAACTTTGAAAAATCAAGAGAATGTAGCTATGACAAGGTAAACCACGACAAAACACTACTGAAATATTCCAACTCTTGCATTTCAAGGAAAGAAATCCAAAGTGAACTTTGAAAAAATTAAGAGAATGTAACTGTGACAAGGTAAACCACGACAAAACACTACTGAACTATTCCAACTCTTGCATTTCACGACAGAAATTCAAAAGGAACTTTGAAAAATCAAGAGAATGTATCTTTGACATGGTAAACAACGACAAAACACTACTGAACTATTCCAACTCTTGCATTTCACGATAGAAATTCAAAAGGAACTTTGAAAAGTCAAGAGAATGTAACTGTGACAAGGTAAACCACGACAAAACACTACTGAAATATTCCAACTCTTGCATTTCAACGAAAGAAATCCACAATGAACTTTGAAAAATCAAGAGAATGTAACTATGACAAGGTAAACCACGACAAAACACTACTTAAATATTCCAACTCTTGCATTTTACGAAAGAAATTCAAAAGGAACTTTGAAAAATCAAGAGAATGTAACTTTGATATGGTAAACCACGACAAAACACTACTGAAATATTCCAACTCTTGCATTTCACGAAAGAAATTCAAAATGAACTTTGAAAAGTCAAGAGAATGTAACTGTGACAAGGTAAAGCTCAACAAGACACTACTGAAATATTCCAGCTCTTGCATTTCAACGATAGAAATACAAAATGAACTTTGAAAAATTAAGAGAATGTAACAGTGACAAGGTAAACCACGATAAGACTCTACTGAAATGTTCCAACTCTTGCATTTCAACGAAAGAAATCCAAAATGAACTTTGAAATATTAAGAGAATGTAACTGTGACAAGGTAAACCACGAAGAAACACTACTGAAATATTCCAACTCTTGCATTTCAACGAAAGAAATTCAAAATGAACTTTGAAAAATCAAGAGAATGTAACTGTGACAAGGTAAATCATAACAAAACACTACTGAAATATTCCAACTCTTGCATTTCAACGAAATAAATACAAGAAAGAATTTTGAAAATCATGAAAATGTAACTTTGACAAGGTAAACCACGACAAAACACTACTGAAATATTCCAACTCTTACATTTCAAGAAAAGAAATACAAAATGAAATTTTAAAAATCAAGAGAATGTAGCTATGACAAGGTAAACCACGACAAAACACTACTGAAATATTCCAACTCTTGCATTTCAAGGAAAGAAATCCAAAATGAACTTTGAAAAATAAAGAGAATGTAACTTTGACAAGGTAAACCACGACAAAACACACCTGAAATATTCAAACTCTTGCATTTCACGAAAAAAATTCAAAAGGAACTATGAAAAATCAAGAGAATGTAACTTTGACATGGTAAACTACGACAAAACACTACTGAAATATTCCAACTCTTGCATTTCAAGAAATAAATTCACAATGAACAAAGAAAAATAAGTAAAAATTAATTATTAAAATGTAAAGCAAGAAAAAACACTAAATAATTATTACAACTCGTTCATTTTAACGAAAGAAATACTAAATGAACTTTGAAAAATCAAGAGAATTTAACTGTGACAAGAAAAAGCACAAAAACACACTACTGAAATATTCCAACTCTTGCATTTCGACGAAAGAAATACAAATTGAACTTTGAAAAATAAAGAAAATGTAACTGTGACAAGGTAAACCACGACAAGACACTACTGAAATATTCCAACTCTTGCATTTCAAGGAAAGAAATCCAAAATTAACTTTGAAAAATTAAGAGAATGTAACTGTGACAAGGCAAAGCACAACAAAACACTACTGAAATATTCCAACTCTTGCATTTCAACGAAATAAATTCAAAATGAACTTTGAAAAATCAAGAAAATGTAACTGTGACAAGGTAAACCAAGACAACACACTACTGAAATATTCCAACTCAAACATTTTAAGGAAAGAAATACAAAATGAACTTTGAAAAATCAAGCGAATATAAGTGTGATAAGGTAAACTACAACAAAACACTAGTGAAATCATCCAACTCTTACATTTCAATGAAAGAAATTCAAAATGAACTTTGAAAAATCATGAGAATGTAACTGTGATAAGGTAAACCACGACAAAACACTACTGAAATAATCCAACTCTTGCATTTCAATGAAATAAATTCAAAATGAACTTTTAAAAATTAACAGAATGTAACTGTGACAAGGTAAACCACAACAAAACACTACTGAAATATTCCAACTCTTGCATTTCAACGAAAGAAATTCAAAATGAACTTTGAAAAATCACGAAAATGTAATTGTGACATGGTAAACCATGACAAAACACTACTGAAATATTCCAACTCTTGCATTTCAATGAAAGAAATTCTAAAATAACTTTGAAAAATCTTGAGAATATAACTGTGACAAGGTAAACCATAACAAAACACTACTGAAATATTCCAACTCTTGCATTTCAACGAAAGAAATCCAAAAATGAACTTTGAAAAATCAAGAGAATGTAACTGTGACAAGGTAAACCACGCCAAAACACTACTGAAATATTCCAACTCTTGCATTTCAAAGAAAGAAATCATAAATTAACTTTGAAAAATCAAGAGAATGTAACTGTGACAATGTAAAGCACAACACGAAACTACTGAAATATTCCAAATCTTGCATTTCAACGAGATAAATTCAAAATGAACTTTGAAAAATCAAGAGAATGTAAGTGTGACAAGGTAAACCCCGACAAAACACTACTGAAATAATCCAACTCTTACATTTCAATGAAAGAAATTCAAAATGAACTTTGAAAAATCAAGAGAATGTAACTGTGACATGGTAAACCACGACAAAACACTACTGAAATAATCCAACTCTTGCATTTCAATGAAATAAATTCAAAATGAACTTTAAAAAAATTAAGAGAATGTATCTGTGACAATGTAAACCACGACAAAACACTACTGAACTATTCCAACTCTTGCATTTAACGAAAGAAATTCAAAATGAACTTTGAAAAATCAAGAGAATTTAGCTGTGAAAAGGTAAACCACGAAAAAACACGACTGCAATATTCCAACTCTTTCATTTCAAGGAAAGAAATTCAAAAGGAACTTTGAAAAATTAAGAGAATGTGTCTGTTACAAGGTAATCCACGATAAAACACTACTGAAATATTCCAACTCTTGCATTTCACGAAAGAAATTCAAAAGGAACTTTGAAAAATCAAGAGAATGTAACTGTGACATGCTAAAGCTCAAAAAGACACTACTGAAATATTCCAGCTCTTGCATTTCAACGAAAGAAATCCAAAATAAACTTTGAAAAATCAAGAGAATGTAACTTTGACAAGGTAAACCACGACAAGACACTACTGAAATATTCCAACTCTTGCATTTCAAGGAAAGAAATCCATAATGAACTTTGAAAAATCAAGAGAATGTAACTATGACAAGGTAAAGCACAACATAAAACACTACTGAAATATTCCAACTCTTGCATTTCAACGAAAGAAATTCAAATGAACTTTGAAAAATTAAGAGAATGTAACTGGGACAAGGTAAACTATGAAGAAACACTACTGAAATATTCCAACTCTTGCATTTCAACGAAAGAAATTCAAAATAAACTTTGGAAAATCAAGAGAATGTAACTGTGACAAGGTAAATCATAACAAAACACTACTGAAATATTCCAACTCTTGCATTTCAACGAAAGAAATCCAAAAAAGAATTTTGAAAAATCATGAGAATATAACTGTTACAAGGTAAACCACGAGAAGACACTACTGAAATATTCCAACTCTTACATTTTAAGGAAAGAAATCCAAAATGAACTTTTAAAAATAAAGAGAATGTAGCTGTGACAAGGTAAACCACGACAAAACACTACTGAAATATTCCAACTCTTGCATTTCAAGGAAAGAAATCCAAAATGAACTTTGAAAAATTAAGAGAATTTAACTTTGACAAGGTAAACCACGACAAAACACACCTGAAATATTCCAACTCTTGCATTTCACGAAAAAAATTCAAAATGAACTTGAAAAATCAAGAGAATGTAACTTTGACATGGTAAACCACGACAAAACACTACTGAAATATTCCAATTCTTGCATTTCACGAAAAAAAATCAAAATGAACTTTGAAAAATCAAGAGAATGTAACTGTGACAAGGTAAAGCACAACAAAACACTATTGAAATATTCCAACTCTTGCATTTCCACGAAAGAAATTCAAAATGAACTTTGAAAAATCAAGAGAATGTAACTGTGACAAGGTAAAGCTCAACGAGACACTACTGAAATATTCCATGTCTTACATTTCAACGAAAGAAATCCAAAATTAACTGTGAAAAATCGAGAGATTGTAACTTTGACAAGGTAAACCACGACAAGACACTACTGAAATATTCCAACTCTTGCATTTCAAGGAAAGAAATCCAAAATGAACTTTGAAAAATCAAGAGAATGTAACTGTGACAAGGTAAAGCACAACAAAACACTACTGAAATATTCCAACTCTTGCATTTCAACGAAAGAAATTCAAAATGAACTTTGAAAAATAAGGAGAATGTAACTGTGACATGGTAATCCATGGGAAAACACTACTGATATATTTCAACTTGCATCTCACGAATGAAATCCAAAATGAACTTTGAAAAACCAAGTGAATATAAGTGTGACAAGGTAAACCACGACAAAACGCTACTGAAATATTCCAACTCTTGCATTTCAACGAAAGAAATCCAAAATGATTGTTGAAAAATCAAGAGAATGTAACTGTGATAAGGTAAAGCACGACAAAACACTACTGAACTATTCCAACTCTTGCATTTCACGAAAGAAGTTCAAAAGGAACTTTGAAAAATCAAGAGAATGTAACTTTGATATGGTAAACCACGACAAAACACTACTGAAACATTCCAACTCTTGCATTTCACGAAAGAAATTCAAAATGAACGTTGAAAAATCAAGAGAATGTAACTGTGACAAGGTAAACCACAACAAAACACTACTGAAATATTCCAACACTTGCATTTCAACGAAAGAAATCCAAAATGAACTTTGAAAAGTCAAGAGAATGTAACTGTGACAAGGTAAAGCTCAAAAAGACACTACTGAAATATTCCAGCTCTTGCATTTCAACGAATGAAATCCAAAATGAACTTTGAAAAATCAAGAGAATGTAACTGTGACAAGGTAAACCACGACAAGACACTACTGAAATATTCCAACTCTTGCATTTCAAGAAAAGAAATACAAAATGAACTTTGAAAAATCAAGAGAATGTAACTGTGACAAGGTAAAGCACAACAAAACACTACCGAAATATTCCAACTCTTGCATTTCAACGAAAGAAATTCAAATGAACTTTTAAAAATTAAGAGAATGTAACTGTGACAAGGTAAACCATGAAGAAACACAACTGAAATATCCCAACTCTTGCATTTCAACGAAAGAAATTCAAAATGAACTTTGAAAAATCAAGAGAATGTAACTGTGACAAGGTAAATCATAACAAAACACTACTGAAATATTCCAACTCTTGCATTTCAAAGAAAGAAATCCAAAATGAACTTTGAAAAATCAAGAGAATTTAGCTGTGACAAGGTAAACCACGAAAAAACACGACTGAAATATTCCAACTCTTGCATTTCAAGGAAAGAAATCCAAAATGAACTTTGAAAAATCAAGAGAATGTAGATGTGACAAGGTAAAACACGACAAAACACTACTGAAATATTCCAACTCTTGCATTTCAAGAAAAGAAATCCAAAATGAAATTTTAAAAATCAAGAGAATGTATCTGTGACAAGGTAAAACACGACAAAACACTACTGAAATATTCCAACTCTTGCATTTCAAGGAAAGAAATCCAAAATAACCTTTGAAAAATCAAGAGAATGTAACTGTGACAAGGTAAACCACGACAAAACACTACTGAAATATTCCAACTCTTGCATTTCAAGGAAAGAAATCCAAAATGAACTTTTAAAAATTAAGAGAATTTAACTGTGACAAGGTAAACCACGACAAAACACACCTGAAATATTCCAACTCTTGCATTTCACGAAAAAAATTCAAGAGGAACTTTGAAAAATGAAGAGAATGTAACTTTGAAATGGTAAACCACGGCAAAACACTACTGAAATATTCCAACTCTTGCATTTCACGAAAGAAATTCAAAATGAACTTTGAAAAATCAAGAGAATGTAACTGTGATAAGGTAACGCACAACAAAACACTACTGAAATATTCCAACTCTTGCATTTCCACGAAAGAAATCCAAAATAAACTTTGAAAAGTCAAGAGAATGTAACTGTGACAAGGTAAACCACGACAAGACACTACTGAAATATTCCAACTCTTGCATTTCAAGGAAAGAAATTTAAAATGAACTTTGAAAAATCAAGAGAATGTAACTGTGACAAGGTAAAGCACAACAAAACACTACTGAAATATTCCAACTCTTGCATTTCAACGAAAGAAATTGAAAATGAACTTTGAAAAATTAAGAGAATGTAACTCTGACAAGGTAAAGCTCAAAAAGCCACTACTGAAATATTCCAGCTCTTGCATTTCAACGAAAGAAATCTAAAATGAACTTTGAAAAATCAAGAGAATGTAACTGTGACAAGGTAAAGCACAACAAAACACTACTGAAATATTCCAACTCTTGCATTTCAACGAAAGAAATTCAAATGAACTTTTAAAAATTAAGAGAATGTAACTGTGACAAGGTAAACCATGAAGACAAACTATTGAAATATTAAAATTCTTGCAACTCAACGAAAGAAATTCAAAATAAAATTTAAAAAATCCAAAGAATTTGACTGTGACCAGGTAAATCATAACAAAACGCTACTTAAATACTCCATCTCTTTCATTTCAAGAAAATTAATCCAAAAATGAATTTTGAAAAATCAAGAGAATATAACTTTTACAAGGTAAACCACTACAAAACACTACTTAAATAGTCCAACTCTTAAGTTTCAAGGAAATAAATACAAATGAAATATGAAAAATCATGAAAATGTAGCTGTGACAAGGTAAACCACGACAAGACACTACTGAAATATTCCAAATCTTGCATTTATAGGAAAGAAATTCAAAATGACCTTTGAACAATCAAGAGAATTTAGCTGTGACAAGGTAAACCACGACAATACTCTACTGAAAAAGTCCATCTCTTGCATTTCAACGAAGGAAATCCATAATGAACTTTGGAAAATTAAGAGAATGTAACTGTGACAAGGTAAAGCACAACAAAACACTACTTAAATATTCCAACTCTTGCATTTCAACGAAAAAAATACAAAATGAACTTTGAAAAATTAAGAGAATGTAACTGTGACAAGGTAAAGCTCAACAAGACACTACTGAAATATTCCAGCTCTTGCATTTCAACGAAAGAAATCCAAAATGAACTTTGAAAAGTCAAGAGAATGTAACTGTGACAAGATAAAGCACGACGAGACACTACTGAAATATTCCAACTTTTGCATTTCAAGGAAACAAATCCAAAATAAACTTTTAAATATTAAGAGAATGTAACTGTGACAAGGTAAAGCACAATAAAACACTACTGAAATATTCAACTCTTGCATTTCAACGACAGAAATTCAAATGAACTTTGAAAAATTAAGAGAATGTAACTGTGACAAGGTAAACCACGACAAAACACACCTGAAATATTCCAACTCTTGCATTTCATGAAAAAAATTCAAAATAAACTTTGAAAAATCAAGAGAATGTAACTTTGACATGGTAAACAACGACAAAACACTACTGAAATATTCCAACTCTTGCATTTCACGAAAGAAATTCAAAATGAACTTTGAAAAATCAAGAGAATGTAACTGTGACAAGGTAAAGCACAACAAAACACTACTGAAATATTCCAACTCTTGCATTTCCACGAAAGAAATACAAAATGAACTTTGAAAAATCAAGAGAATGTAACTGTGACAAGGTAAAGCTCAACAAAACACTACTGAAATATTCCAACTCTTGCATTTCAACTAAACAAATTCAAAATGAACTTTGAAAAATGAAGACAATGCACCTGTGATACGGTAAACCACGACAAAGCACTACTGAAATATTCCATCTCTTGCATTTCAACGAAAGAAATCTAAAATTAACTTTGAAAAATCATGAGAATGTAACTGTGACACTATAAATCACAAAAAATCACTACTTAAATATTACAACTCTTTCTTTTCAACCAAAGAAATTGAAAATCAACTTTGAAAAATTAAGAGAATGTAACTGTGATAAGGTAAACCATGACAAAACACTAATGAATTATTCAAACTCTTTCATTTCATCGAAAGAAATCCAAAATGAACTATGAAAAATTGAGAGAATGTAACTGTGACAAGGTAAACCATGACAAAACACTATTGAAATATTCCAACTCTTGCATTTCATCGAAAGAAATCCAAAGAGAACTTTTAAAAATCAAGAGAATGTAACTGTGACAAGATAAACCACGACAAGACACTACTGAAATATTCCAGCTCTTGCATTTCAAGGAAATAAATCCAAAATGAACTTTGAAAAATAAAGAGAATGTAGCTGTGACAAGGTAAACCACGACAAGACTCTACTGAAAAATTCCATCTATTGCATTTTAAGGAAAGAAATCAAAAATGAACTTTGGAAAATTAAGAGAATGTAACTGTGACAAGGCAAAGCACAACAAAACACTACTGAAATATTCCAACTCTTGCATTTCAACGAAAGAAATTCAAAATGAACTTTGAAAAATTAAGAGAATGTAACTGTGACAAGGTAAAGCTCAATAAGACACTACTGATATATTACATCTCTTTCATTTCAACGAAAGACATCCAAAATGAACTTTGAAAAATAAAGAGAATGTAACTGTGATAAGGTAAACCATGACAAGACACTACTTAAATATTCCAACTTTTGCATTTCAACGAAAGAAATCCAAAATGAACCTGGAAATATCAAGAGAATGTAACTGTGACAAGGTAAAGCACAACAAAAAACTACTAAAATATTCAACTCTTGCATTCTAACGAAAGAAATTCAAATGAACTTTGAAAAATTAAGAGAATGTAACTGTGACAAGGTAAACCACGACAAAACACACCTGAAATATTCCAACTCTTGCATTTCACGAAAAAAATTCAAAAGGAACTTTGAAAAATCAAGAGAATTTAACTTTGACATGGTAAACAACGACAAAACACTACTGAAATATTCCAACTCTTGCATTTCACGAAAGAAATTCAAAATGAACTTTGAAAAATCAAGAGAATGTAACTGTGATAAGGTGAAGCACAACAAAACACTACTGAAATATTCCAACTCTTGCATTTCCACGAAAGAAATCCAAAATGAACTTTGAAAAATCAAGAGAATGTAACTGTGACAAGGTAAAGCTCAACAAAACACTACTGAAATATTCTAACTCATATATTTTAAGAAAAGAAATTCAAAATGAACTTTGAAATATGAAGACAATGCACCTGTGATACGGTATACCACGACAAAGCACTACTGAAATATTCCAACTCTTGCATTTCAAGGAAAGAAATCTATAATAAGCTTTGAAAAAACAAGAAAATGTAACTGTGAAACTATAAATCACAACAAATCACTACTAAAATTTTCCAACTCTTGCTCTTCAACGAAAGAAATTCAAAATGAATTTTTAAAAATTATGAGAATGTAACTTTGACAAGGTAAACCATGATAAAACACTATTGAAATATTCCAACTCTTGCATTTCATTGAAAGACATCCAAAATGAACTTTGAAAAATTAAGAGAATGTAACTGTGACAAGGTAAACCATGACAAAACACTACTGAAATATTCCAACTCTTGCATTTCAACGAAAGAAATCCAAAATGAACTTTGAAAAATAAAGAGAATGTAACTGTGACAAGGTAAACCAAGAAAAGACACTACTGAAATATTCCAACTCTTGCATTTCAAGGAAAGAAATCCAAAATAAACTTTGAAAAATCAATAGAATGTAACTGTGACAAGGTAAAGCACTACAAAACACTACTGAAATATTCCAAATCTTGCATTTCAACGAAAAAAATACAAAATGAACTTTTAAAAATCAAGAGAATGTAGCTGTGACAAGATAAACCACGACAAGACACTACAGAAATATTCCAGCTCTTGCATTTCAATGAAAGAAATCCAAAATGAACTTTGAAAAATTAAGAGAATTTAGCTGTGACAAGGTAAACCACGACAAGACACTACTGAAATATTCCAACTCTTGCATTTCAAGGAAAGAAATCCATAATGAACTTTCAAAAATTAAGAGAATGTAACTGTGACAAGGTAAAGCACAACAACACACTACTGAAATATTCCAACTCTTGCATTTCAACGAAAAAAATACAAAATGAACTTTGAAAAATTAAGAGAATGTAACTGTGACAATGTAAATCTCAACAAAACACTTCTTATATATTCCAGCTCTTTCATTACAGCAAATGAAATCCAAAATGAACATTTAAAAATCAAGAGCATGTAACTGTGATAAAATATAGGTTAACGAGACACTACTGATATATTACAACTTGTGAATTTCACGGAAAGAAATCCACAATGAACATTGAAAAATCAAGAGAATGTAACTGTGAGAAGGTAAAGCACAATAAAACACTACTGAAATATTCAACTCTTGCATTTCAACGAAAGAAATTCAAATGAACTTTGAAAAATTAAGAGAATGTAACTGTGACAAGATAAACCACGACAAAACACACCTGAAATATTCCAACTCTTGCATCTCACGAAAAAAAATTCAAAATAAACTTTGAAAAATCAAGAGAATGTAACTTTGACAAGGTAAACCACGACAACACACTACTTAAATATTTCAACTCGTACATTTCACTACATAAATCCATAATGTACTTTGAATAATCAAGAGAATGTAACTGTGACAAGGTAAACAACAACAAATCACTGCTGAAATATTTAAACTCTTGCATTTCAACGGAAGAAATACAAAATGAACTTTGAAAAATTTAGAGAATGTAACTGTGACAAGATAAACCACGACAAAACACACCTGAAATATTCCAACTCTTGCATTTCACGAAAAAAATTCAAAAGGAACTTTGAAAAATTAAGAGAATGTAACTTTGACATGGTAAACAATGACAAAACACTACTGAAATATTCCAACTCTTGCATTTCACGAAAGAAATTCAAAATGAACTTTTAAAAATCAAGAGAATGTAACTGTGACAAGGCAAAGCACAACAAAACACTACTGAATTATTCCAACTCTTGCATTTCAACGAAAGAAATCCAAAATGAACTTTGAAAAATCAAGAGAATATAACTGTGACAAGGTAAAGCTCAACAAGACACTACTGAAATATTCCAACTCTTGCATTTCAACGAAAGAAATCCAAAATGAACTTTGAAAAATCAAGAGAATGTAACTGTGACAAGGTAAACCACGACAAAACACTACTGAAATATTCCAACTCTTGCATTTCAAGTAAAGAAATACAAAATGAACTTTGAAAAATCAAGAGAATGTAACTTTGACACGATAAAGCAAAAAAAAACAGTACTTAAATATTCCAACTCTTGCATTTCAACGAAAGAAATTCAAAATAAACATTGAAAAATTAAGAGAATGTAACTGTGACAAGGTAAACCAAGAAATAACACTACTGAAATATTCAAACTCTTGCATTTCAACGAAAGAAATCCAAAATGAACTTTGAAAAATTAAGAGAATGTAACTGTGACAAGGTAAACCATGACAAAACACTACTGAAATATTCCAACTCTTGCATTTCAACGAAAGAAATCCAAAATGAACTTTGAAAAATCAAGAGAATGTAGCTTTGACAAGGTAAACCACGACAAAACGCTACTGAAATAATCCAACTCTTTCATTTCAATGAAAGAAATCCAAAATGAACTTTGAAAAATAAAAAGATTGTACCTGTGACAAGGTAAACCACGACAAAACACTACTGAAATATTCCAACTCTTGCAATTCAATGAAAGAAATCCATAATGAACTTTGAAAAACTAAGAGAATGTAACTGTGACAAGGTAAAGCACAACAAAACACTACTGAAATATTCAAACTCTTGCATTTCAACGAAAGAAATTCAAAATAAACTTTGAAAAATTAAGAAAATGTAACTTTGACAAGGTAAAGCTCAAAAAGACACTACTGAAATATTCCAGCTCTTGCATTTCAACGAAAGAAATCGAAAATGAACTTTGAAAAATCAAGAGCATGTAACTGTGACAAGATAAAGCACGACGAGACACTACTGAAATATTCCATCTCTTGCATTTCAAGGAAAAAAAATCCAAAATAAACTTTTAAATATCAAGAGAATGTAACTGTGACAAGGTAAAGCACAACAAAACACTACTGAAATATTCCAACTCTTTCATTTAAACGAAATAAATTCAAATGAACTTTGAAAAATCAAGAGAATGTAACTTTGACAAGGTAAACCAATACAAAACACACCTGAAATATTCCAACTCTTGCATTTCATGAAAAAAATTCAAAAGGAACTTTGAAAAATCAAGAGAATGTAACTTTGACATGGTAAACCACGACAAAACACTACTGAAATATTCCAACTCTTGCATTTCACGAAAGAAATTCAAAATGAACTTTGAAAAATCAAGAGAATGTAACTGTGATAAGGTAAAGCACAACAAAATACTACTGAAATATTCCAACTCTTGCATTTCCACGAAAGAAATCCAAAATGAACTTTGAAAAATAAAGAGAATGTAACTGTGACAAGGTAAAGCTCAACAAAACACTACTGAAATAGTCCAAATCTTTTATTTTAACGAAATAAATTCAAAATGAACTTTGAAAAATGAAGACAATGCACCTGTGATACGGTAAACCACGACAAAGCACTACTGAAATATTCCAACTCTTGCATTTGAAGGAAAGAAATCCAAAATGAACTTTGAAAAATCAAGAGAATGTAACTGTGACACGGTAAATCACAACAAAACACTATTGAAATATTCCAACTCTTGCATTTCAACGAAAAAAATTCAAAATAAAGTTTGAAAAATAAAGAGAATTTAACTCTGAAAATGTAAACCATGACAAAACACTACTGAAATATTCCAGCTCTTGCATTTCAACGAAAGAAATACAAAATGAACTTTGAAAAATTAAGAGAATGTATCTGTGACAAGGTAAACCACTACAAGACACTACTGAAAAAATCCATCTATTGCATTTCAACGAAAGAAATTCAAAATTAAATTTGGAAAATTAAGAGAATGTAACTGTGAAAAGGTAAACCACGACAAAACACTACTTAAATATTCCAACTCTTGCATCTCAACGAAAGAAATCCAAAATGAAGTTTGAAAAATCAAGGGAATGTAACTGTGACAAAGTTAAGCTCAACAATACACAACTGAAATATTCCATCTCTTGCATTTCAACGAAAGAAATCCAAAATGAACTTTGAAATGTCAAGAGAATGTAACTTTGACAAGGTAAACCACGACAAGACACTACTGAAATATTCCAACTCTTGCATTTCAAGGAAAGATATCCAAATTAAACTTTGAAATATCAAGAGAATGTAACTGTGACAAGGTAAAGCACAACAAAACACTACTGAAATATTCCAACTCTTGCATTTTAACGAAAGAAATTCAAATGAACTTTGAAAAATTAAGAGAATGTAACTGTGACAAGGTAAACCACGACAAAACACACCTGAAATATTCCAACTCTTGCATTTCACGAAAAAAATTCAAAAGGAACTTTGAAAAATCAAGATAATGTAACTTTGACATGGTAAACCACGACGAAACAATACTGAAATATTCAAACTCTTTTATTTCAACGAAAGAAATTCAAAATGAACTTTGAAAAATCACGAGAATGTAACTGTGACAAGGTAAAGCACAACAAAAAACTACTAAAATATTCCAACTCTTGAATTTCAACGAATGAAATCCAAATGAACTTTGAAAAATTAAGAGAATGTAACTGTGACAAGGTAAACCACGACAAAACACACCTGAAATATTCCAACTCTTGCATTTCACGAAAAAAATTCAAAAGGAACTTTGAAAAATTAAGAGAATGTAACTTTGACATGGTAAACAATGACAAAACACTACTGAAATATTCCAACTCTTGCATTTCACGAAAGAAATTCAAAATGAACTTTGAAAAATCAAGAGAATGTAACTGTGATAATGCAAAGCACAACAAAACACTACTGAATTATTCCAACTCTTGCATTTCAATAAAAGAAATCCAAAATGAACTTTGAAAAATCAAGAGAATGTAACTGTGACAAGGTAAAGCTCAACAAAACACTACTGAAATATTCTAACTCTTAAATTTTAATGAAACAAATTCAAAATGAAATTAGAAAAATGATGACAATGCACCTGTGATACGGTAAACCACGACAAAGCACTACTGAAATATTCAAACTCTTGCACTTGAAGGAAAGAAATACAAAATGAGCTTTGAAAAATCAAGAAAATGTAACCGTGACACTATAAATCACAACAAATAACTACCGAAATTTTCCAACTCTTGCATTTCAACGAAATAAATTCAAAATGAATTTTGAAAAATTAAGAGAATGTAACTGTGACAAGGTAAACCATGACAAAACACTACTGAAATATTCAAACTCTTACATTTCAACGAAAGAAATCCAAAATGAAGTTTGAAAAATTAAGAGAATGTAACTGTAACAAGGTAAACCATGACAAAACACTACTGAAATATTCCAACTCTTGCATTTCAACGAAAGAAATCCAAAATGAACTTTTAAAAATCAAGAGAATGTAGCTATGACAAGATAAACCACGACAAAACACTACTGAAATATTCCAACTCTTGCATTTAAAGGAAAGAAAATCAAAATGATCTTTGAAAAATTAAGAGTATTTAAGTGTGACAAGGTAAACTGCGACAAAAATCTACTGAAATATTCCAACTCTTGAATTTCACGAAATAAATACAAAATGAACATTGAAAAATAATGAAAATGTAACTTTGACAATGTAAACCTCAACAAGTCACTACTGAAATATTCCAACTCTTGCATTTCAACTAAAGAAATCCAAATGAACTTTGAAAAATCAAGAGAATGTAACTTTGACCAGGTAAACCACGACAAGACACTACTGAAATATTATAACTCTTGCATTTCAAGGAAAGATATCCAAAATGAACTTTGAAATATCAAGAGAATGTAACTTTGACAAGGTAAAGCACAACAAAACACTACTGAAATATTCCAACTCTTGCATTTCAACGAAAGAAATTCAAATGAACTTTGAAAAATTAAGAGAATGTAACTGTGACAAGGTAAACCACGACAAAACACACCTGAAATATTCCAACTCTTGCATTTCATGAAAAAAATTCAAAAGGAACTTTGAAAAATCAAGAGAATGTAACTTTGACATGGTAAACCACGACAAAACACTACTGAAATATTCCAACTCTTGCATTTCACGAAAGAAATTCAAAATGAACATTTAAAAATCAATAGAATGTAACTGTGACAAGGCGAAGCACAACAAAACACTACTGAATTATTCCAACTCTTGCATTTCAATAAAAGAAATCCAAAATGAACTTTGAAAAATCAAGAGAATGTAACTGTGACAAGGTAAAGCTCAACAAGACACTACTGAAATATTCCAACTCTTGCATTTCAACGAAAGAAATCCAAAATGAACTTTGAAAAATCAAGAGAATGTAACTGTGACAAGGTAAACCACGACAAACCACTACTGAAATATTCCAACTCTTGAATTTCAATGAAAGAAATCCAAAATGAACTTTGAAAAATTAAGAGAATGTAACTGTGACAATGTAAAGCACAACAAAACACTAATGAAATAGTCCAACTTTTGCATTTCAACAAAAGAAATTCAAAATGAATTTTGAAAAATCAAGAGAATGTAACTGTGACAAGGTAAGCCATGATAAAACACTACTGAAATATTCTACCTCTTGCATTTCTATGAAAGAAATCCAAAATGAACTTTGAAAAATTAAGAGAATGTAACTGTGACAAGGTAAACCATGACAAAACACTACTGAAATATTCCAACTCTTGCATTTCAACGAAAGAAATCCAAAATGAACTTTGAAAAATCAAGAGAATGTAACTGTGACAAGGTAAAGCACAACAACACACTACTGAAATATTCCAACTCTTGAATTTCTAGGACAAAAATCCAAATTGAACTTTGAAAAATCAAGAGAATGTAACTGTGACACGGTAAACCATTACAAGGCACTACTGAAATATTCCAAATCTTGCATTCCAACGAAATAAATCCAAAACGAACTTTTAAAAATCAAGAGAATGTAACTGTGACAAGATAAACCACGACAAAACACTAGTGAAATATTCCAGCTCTTGCATTTCAACGAAAGAAATCCAAAATGAACTTTGAAAAATTAAGAGAATGTAGCTGTGACAAGGTAAACCACGACAAGACTCTACTGAAAAATTCCATCTCTTGCATTTCAACGAAAGAAATCCAAAATGAACTTTGAAAAATTAATAGAATGTAACTGTGACAAGGTAAAGCACAACAAAACACTACTGAAATATTCCAACTCTTGCATTTCAACGAAAGAAATTCAAAATGAACTTCGAAAAATTAAGAGAATGTAACTGTGACAAGGTAAAGCACAACAAGACACAACTGAAATATTCCAGCTCTTGTATTTCAACGAAAGAAATCCAAAATGAACTTTGAAAAGTCAAGAGAATGTAGCTTTGACAAGGTAAACCATGACAAGACACTACTGAAATATTCCAACTCTTGCATTTCAAGGAAAGAAATCCAAAATGAACTTTTAAAAATTAAGATAATGTAACTGTGACAAGGTAAAGCACAACAAAACACTACTGAAATATTCCAACTCTTGCATTTCAACGAAAGAAATTCAAATGAACTTTGAAAAATTAAGAGAATGTAACTTTGACAAGGTAAACCACGACAAAACACACCTGAAATATTCAAACTCTTGCATTTCACGAAAAAAATTTAAAAGGAACTTTGAAAAATCAAGAGAATGTAACTGTGACATGGTAAACCACGACAAAATACTACTGAAATATTCCAACTCTTGCATTTCACGAAATAAATTCAAAATGAACTTTGAAAAATCAAGAGAATGTAACTGTGACAAGGTAAAGCACAACAAAACACTACTGAAATATTTCAACTCTTGCATTTCCACGAAAGAAATCCAGAATGAACTTTGAAAAATCAAGAGAATGTAACTGTGACAAGGTAAAGCTCAACAAGACACTACTGAAATATTCCAACTCTTGCATTTCAACGAAAGAAATCCAAAATGAACTTTGAAAAATCAAGAGAATGTAACTGTGACAAGGTAAACCACGCCAAAGCACTACTGAAATATTCCAACTCTTGCATTTCAAGGAAAGAAATCCAAAATGAACTTTGGAAAATCAAGAGAATGTAACTGTGACACGGTAAATCACAACAAAACACTACTGAAATATTCCAACTCTTGCATTTCAACGAAAAAAATTCAAAATGAACTTTGAAAAATTAAGAGAATGTAACTGTGACAAGGTAAAGCTCAACAAGTCACTACTGAAATATTCCAGCTCTTGCATTTCAACGAAAGAAATCCAAATGAACTTTGAAAAATCAAGAGAATGTAACTGTGACAAGGTAAACCACGACAAGACACTACTGAAATATTCCAACTTTTGCATTTCAAGGAAAGAAATCCAAAATTAACTTTGAAATATTAAGAGAATGTAACTGTGACAAGGTAAAGCACAATAAAACACTACTGAAATATTCCAACTCTTGCATTTTAACGAAAGAAGTTCAAGTGAACTTTGAAAAATTAAGAGAATGTAACTGTGACAAGGTAAACCACGACAAAACACACCTGAAATATTCCAACTCTTGCATTTCACGAAAAAAATTCAAAAGGAACTTTGAAAAATCAAGAGAATGTAACTTTGACATGGTAAACAACGACAAAACACTACTGAAATATTCCAACTCTTGCATTTCACGAAAGAAATTCAAAATGAACTTTGAAAAATCAAGAGAATGTAACTGTGATAAGGTAGAGCACAACAAAACACTACTGAAATATTCCAACTCTTGCATTTCCACGAAAGAAATCCAAAATGAACTTTGAAAAATCAAGAGAATGTAACTGTGACAAGGTAAAGCTCAACAAGACACTACTGAAATATTCCAACTCTTGCATTTCAACGAAAGAAATCCAAAATGAACTTTGAAAAATCAAGAGAATGTAACTGTGACAAGGTAAACCACTACAAAACACTACTGAAATATTCCAACTCTTGCATTTCAAGGATAGAAATCCAAAATGAACTTTGAAAAATTAAGAGAATGTAACTGTGACAATGTAAAGCAAAACAAAACACTACTTAAATATTCCACCTCTTGCATTTCAACGAATGAAATTCAAAATGAACATTGAAAAATGAAGAGAATGTAACTGTGACAAGGTAAACCAAGATATAACACTACTGAAGTATTCCAACTCTTGCATTTCAACGAAAGAAATCAAAAATGAACTTTGAAAAATTAAGAGAATGTAACTGTGACAAGGTAAACCATGACAAAACACTACTGAAATATTCCAACTCTTGCATTTCAACGAAAGAAATCCAAAATGAACTTTGAAAAATCAAAAGAATGTAACTGTGACAAGGTAAAGCACAACAACACACTACTGAAATAATCCAACTCTTGAATTACAACGAAAAAAATACAAATTGAACTTTGAAAAATCAAGAGAATGTAACTTTGACAAGGTAAAGCACTACAAAACACTACTGAAATATTCCAACTCTTGTATTTTAACGAAAGAAATCAAAAACGAACTTTGAAAAATCAAGAGAATGTAGTTGTGACAAGGTAAACCACGACAAGACACTACTGAAATATTCCAGCTCTTGGATTTCAAGGAAAGAAATCCAAAATGAACTTTGAAAAATTAAGAGAATGTAGCTGTGACAAGGTAAAGCACGACAAAACTCTACTGAAAAATTCCATTTCTTGCATTTCAACGAAAGAAATTCAAAATGAACTTTGAAAAATTAATAGAATGTAACTGTGACAAGGTAAAGCACAACAAAACACTACTGAAATATTCCAACTCTTGCATTTCAACGAAAGAAATTCAAAATGAACTTTGAAAAATTAAGAGAATGTAACTGTGACAAGGTAAAGCTCAAAAAGACACTACTGAAATGTTCCAGCTCTTGCATTTCAACGAAAGAAATCCAAAATGAACTTTGAAAAATCAAGAGCATGTAACTATGACAAGGTAAACCACGACAAGACACTACCGAAATATTCCAACTCTTGCATTTCAACGAAAGAAATCCAAAACGAACTTTGAAAAATCAAGAGAATTTAACTGTGACAAGGTAAAGCACAACAAGACACTACTGAAATATTCCAACTCTTGCATTTCCACGAAAGAAATTCAAATGAACTTTGAAAAATTAAGAGAATGTAACTGTGACAAGGTAAACCACGACAAAACACACCTGAAATATTCCAACTCTTGCATTTCATGAAAAAAATTCAAAAGGAACTTTGAAAAATCAAGAGAATGTAACTTTGACATGGTAAACCACGACAAAACACTACTGAAATATTCCAACTCTTGCATTTCACGAAAGAAATTCAAAATGAACTTTGAAAAATCAAGAGAATGTAACCTGTGATAAGGTAAAGCACAACAAAACACTACTGAAATATTCCAACTCTTGCATTTCCATGAAAGAAATCCAAAATGAACTTTGAAAAATCAAGAGAATGTAACTGTGACAAGGTAAAGCTCAACAAGACACTACTGAAATATTCCAACTCTTGCATTTCAACGAAAGAAATCCAAAATGAACTTTGAAAAATCAAGAGAATGTAACTGTGACAAGGTAAACCACGCCAAAGCACTACTGAAATATTCCAACTCTTGCATTTCAAGGAAAGAAATCCAAAATGAACTTTGAAAAATTAAGAGAATGTAACTGTGACACTGTAAAGCACAACAAAATACTACTGAAATATTCCAACTCTTTCATTTCAACCAAAAAAATTCAAAATGAACTTTGAAAAATTAAGAGAATGTAACTGTGACAAGGTAAACCATGATAAGACACTACTGAAATATTCCAACTCTTACATTTCAACGAAAGAAATTCAAAATGAAGTTTGAAAAATTAAGAGAATGTAACTGTGACAAGGTAAACCATGACAAAACACTACTGAAATATTCCAACTCTTGCATTTCAACGAAAGAAATCCAAAATGAACTTTGAAAAATCAAGCGAATGTAACTGTGACAAGGTAAACCACGAAAAGACACTACTGAAATATTCCAACTCTTTCATTTCAACGAAAAGAATTCAAAAGGAACTTTGAAAAAACAATAGAATGTAACTGTGACAAGGTAAAGCACAACAAAGCACTACTGAAGTATTCCAACTCTTGCATTTCAACGAAAGAAATTCAAAATGAAGTTTGAAAAATTAAGAGAATGTAACTGTGACAAGGTAAACCATGACAAAACACTACTGAAATATTCCAACTCTTGCATTTCAACGAAAGAAATCCAAAATGAACTTTGAAAAATCAAGCGAATGTAACTGTGACAAGGTAAAGCACGAAAACACACTACTGAAATAATCCAACTCGTTCATTTCAAGGAAAGAAATTCATAAGGAACATTGAAAAATCAAGAGAATGTAACTGTGACAAGGTAAATCAGAACAAAACACTACTGAAATATTCCAACTCTTGCATTTTACGAAAGAAATTCAAAATGAACTTTGAAAAATCTGGAGAATGTAACTTTGATATGGTAAACCACGACAAAACACTACTGAAATATTCAAACTCTTGCATCTCACGAAAGAAATTCAAAATGAACTTTGAAAAATCAAGTGAATATAAGTGTGACAAGGTAAACCACTACTAAACACGACTGAAATATTCCAACTCTTTCATTTCAAGGAAAGAATTCCGAAATGAGCTTTGAAAAATCAAGAAAATGTAACTGTGACAAGGTAAACCACAACATAACACTACTGAAACATTCCAACTCTTGCATATCAATATTAAAAATCCAAAATTAACTTTAAAAAATTAAGAGAATGTAAATTTGACAAGGTAAATCATGACGAAACACTACTGAAATATTCCAACTCCTGCATTTAAAGGAAAGAAATCTAAAATAAACTTTGAAAAACCAAGATAATATAAGTGTGATAAGGTAAACCACAACAAAACACTACTGAAATAATCCAACTCTTACATTTCAATGAAAGAAATTCAAAATGAACTTTGAAAAATCATGAGAATCTAAGTGTGACAAGGTAAACCATGACAAAACACTACTGAAATAATCCAACTCTTGCATTTCAATGAAATAAATTCAAAATGAACTTTGAAAAATTAAGAGAATGTAACTGTGACAAGGTAAAACACAACAAATCACTACTGAAATATTCCAACTCTTGCATTTCAACGAAAGAAATTCTAAAAGAACTTTGAAAAATCTTGAGAATATAACTGTGACAAGGTAAACCATAACAAAACACTACTGAAATATTCCAACTCTTGCATTTCAACGAAAGAAATCCAAAAATGAACTTTGAAAAATCAAGAGAATGTAACTGTGACAAGGTAAACCACGACAAAACACTACTAAAATATTCCAACTCTTGAATTTCAACGAAAGAAATCCTAAATGAACTTTGAAAAATCAAGAGAATGTAACTGTGACAAGGTAAAGCACAACAAGAAACTACTGAAATATTCCAACTCTTGCATTTCAACGACAAAAATTCAAAATGAACTTTGAAAAATGAAGAGAATGTAACTGTGACAAGGTAAACCCCGACAAAACACTACTGAAATAATCCAACTCTTACATTTCAGTGAAAGAAATTCAAAATGAACTTTGAAAAATCAAGAGAATGTAACTGTGACTTGGTAAACCACGACAAAACACTACTGAAATAATCCAACTCTTGCATTTCAATGAAATAAATTAAAATTTAAATTTGAAAAAATTAAGAGAATGTAACTGTGACAATGTAAACCACGACAAAACACTACTGAACTATTCCAACTCTTGCATTTCACGAAAGAAATTCAAAAGTAACTTTGAAAAATCAAGAGAATTTAGCTGTGACAAGGTAAACCACGACAAAACACGACTGCAATATTCCAACTCTTGCATTTCAAGGAAAGAAATCCAAAATAAACTTTGAAAAATTAAGAGAATGTAGCTGTGACATGGTAAACCACGACAAAACACTACTGAAACATTCCAACTCTTGCATTTCACGAAAAAAATTCAAAAGGAACTTTGAAAAATCAAGAGAATGTAACTGTGACAAGGTAAAGCTCAAAAAGACACTACTAAAATATTCCAGCTCTTGCATTTCAACGAAAGAAATCGAAAATGAACTTTTAAAAATCAAGAGAATGTAACTTTGACAAGGTAAACCACGACAAGACACTACTGAAATATTCCAACTCTTGCATTTCAAGGAAAGAAATCCATAATGAACTTTGAAAAATCAAGAGAATGTAACTATGACAAGGTAAAGCACAACAAACAACACTACTGGAATATTCCGACTCTTGCATTTCAACGAAAGAAGTTCAAATGAACTTTGAAAAATTAAGAGAATGTAACTGTGACAAGGTAAACCATGAAGAAACACTACTGAAATATTCCAACTCTTGCATTTCAACGAAAGAAATTCAAAATGAACTTTGAAAAATCAAGAGAATGTAACTGTGACAAGGTAAACCATAACAAAACACTACTGAAATATTCCAACTCTTGCATTTCAACGAAAGAAATTCAAAATGAACTTTGAAAAATCAAGAGAATGTAACTGTGACAAGGTAAAGCTCAAAAAGACACAACTAAAATATTCCAGCTCTTGCATTTCAACGAAAGAAATCCAAAATAAACTTTGAAAAATCAAGAGAATGTAACTTTGACAAGGTAAACCACGACAAGACACTACTGAAATATTCCAACTCTTGCATTTCAAGGAAAGAAATCCATAATGAACTTTGAAAAATCAAGAGAATGTAACTTTGATATGGTAAACCACGACAAAACACTACTGAAATATTCCAACTCTTGCATTTCACGAAAGAAATTCAAAATGAACTTTGAAAAATAAAGAGAATGTAACTGTGACAAGGTAAAGCTCAAAAAGACACTACTAAAATATTCCATCTCTTGCATTTCAACGAAAGAAATCCAAAATGAACTTTGAAAAATCAAGAGAATGTAACTTTGACAAGGTAAACCACGACAAGACACTACTGAAATATTCCAACTCTTGCATTTCAAGGAAAGAAATCCATAATGAACTTTGAAAAATCAAGAGAATGTAACTATGACAAGGTAAAGCACAACAAACAACACTACCGAAATATTCCAACTCTTGCATTTCAACGAAAGAAATTCAAATGAACCTTGAAAAATTAAGAGAATGTAACTGTGACAAGGTAAACCATGAATAAACACTACTGAAATATTCCAACTCCTGCATTTCAACGAAAGAAATTCAAAATAAACTTTGAAAAATCAAGAGAATGTAACTGTGACAAGGTAAATCATAACAAAACACTACTGAAATATTCCAACTCTTGCATTTCAACGAAAGAAATCCAAAAAAGAATTTCAAAAAATCATGAGAATGTAACTGTGATAAGGTAAACCACGACAAAACACTACTGAAATATTCCAACTCTTGCATTTCAAGTAAAGAAATCCAAAATGAACTTTGAAAAATCAAGAGAATATAACTGTGACAAGGTAAACCACGACAAAACACTACTGAAATATTCCAACTCTTGCATTTCAAAGAAAGAAATCCAAAATGAACTTTGAAAAATCAAGAGAATTTAGCTGTGACAAGGTAAACCACGACAAAACACGACTGAAATATTCCAACTCTTGCATTTCAAGGAAAGAAATCCAAAATGAACTTTTAAAAATTAAGAGAATGTAACTGTGACAAGGTAAACCACGACAAAACACACCTGAAATATTCCAACTCTTGCATTTCACGAAAAAAATTCAAAAGGAACTTTGAAAAATCAAGAGAATGTAACTTTGACATGGTAAACCACGACAAAACACTACTGAAATATTCCAACTCTTGCATTTCACGAAAGAAATTCAAAATGAACTTTGAAAAATCAAGAGATTGTAAGTGTGACAAGGTAAAGCACAACAAGACACTACTGAATTATTCCAACTCTTGCATTTCCATAAAAGAAATCCAGAATGAACTTTGAAAAATCAAGAGAATGTAACTGTGACAAGGTAAAGCTCAACAAGACACTACTGAAATATTCCATGTCTTACATTTCAACGAAAGAAATACAAAATTAACTTTGAAAAATCAAGAGAATGTAACTGTGACAAGGTAAACCACGACAAGACAATACTGAAATATTCCAACTCTTGCATTTCAAGGAAAGAAATCCAAAATGAACTTTGAAAAATTAAAAGAATGTAACTGTCACAAGGTAAAGCACAACAAAACACTACTGAAATATTCCAACTCTTGCATTTCAACGAAAGAAATTCAAAATAAACTTTGAAAAATTAAGAGAATGTAACTGTGACAAGGTAAACCATGACAAAACACTACTGAAATATTTCAACTCTTTCATTTCAACGAAAGACATTCAAAATGAACTTTGAAAAATCAAGAGAATGTAACTGTGACAAGGTAAACCACGACAAGACACTACTGAAATATTCCAACTCTTGCATTTCAATGAAAGAAATCCAAAATGATCGTTGAAAAATCAATAGAATGTAACTGTGACAAGGTAAAGCATGACAAGACACTACTGAAATATTCCAACTCTTTCATTTCACGAAAGAAATTCAAAAGAAACTTTGAAAAATCAAGAGAATGTAGCTATGATATGGTAAACCACGACAAAACACTACTGAAATATTCTAACTCTTGCATTTCACGAAACAAATTCAAAATGAACTTTGAAAAATCAAGAAAATCTAACTGTGACAAGGTAAAGCACAACAAAACACTACTGAAATATTCCAACACTTGCATTTCAACGAAAGAAATCCAAAATGAACTTTGAAAAAGTCAAGAGAATGTAACTGTGACAAGGTAAAGCTCAAAAAGACACTACTGAAATATTCCAGCTCTTGCATTTCAATGAATGAAATCCAAAATAAACTTTGAAAAATCAAGAGAATGTAACTGTGACAAGGTAAATCATAACAAAACACTACTGAAATATTCCAACTCTTGCATTTCACGAAAGAAATCCAAAAGGAACTTTGAAAAATCAAGAGAATTTAGCTTTGACAAGGTAAAGCTCAACAAGACACTACTAAAATATTCCAACTCTTGCATTTCAACGAAAAAAATCCAAAATGAACTTTGAAAAATCAAGAGAATGTAACTTTGACAAGGTAAACCACGACAAGACACTAGTGAAATATTCCAACACTTGCATTTCAAGGAAAGAAATCCATAATGAACTTTGAAAAATCAAGAGAATGTAACTTTGATATGGTAAACCACGACAAAACACTACTGAAACATTCCAACTCTTGCATTTCACGAAAGAAATTCAAAATGAACTTTGAAAAATAAAGAGAATGTAACTGTGACAAGGTAAACCTCAACAAGACATTACTAAAATATTCCAACTCTTTCATTTCAACGAAAAAAATCCAAAATGAACTTTGAAAAATCAAGAGAATATAACTTTGACAAGGTAAACCACGACAAAACACTAGTGAAATAATCCAACTCTTGCATTTCAAGGAAAGAAATTCAAAAGGAACTTTGAAAAATCACGAAAATGTAGCTGTGATATGTTAAACCATGCCAAAACACTAGTGAAATATTCCAACTCCTGCATTTCAACAAAGGAAATCCAAAATGAACTTTGGAAGATCAAGAGAATGTAACTGTGACACGGTAAAGCACGACAAGACACTACTGAAATATTCCAACTCTTGCATTTCAACGAAAGAAATCCAAAATGAACTTTGAAAAGTCAAGAGAATGTAACTGTGACAAGGTAAAGCTCAAAAAGACACTACTGAAATATTCCAGCTCTTGCATTTCAACGAATGAAATCCAAAATGAACTTTGAAAAATCAAGAGAATGTAACTGTGACAAGGTAAACCACGACAAGACACTACTGAAATATTCCAAATCTTGCATTTCAACGAAAGAAATCGAAAATTAACTTTGAAAAATCAAGAGTATGTAACTGTGACAAGGTAAAGAACAACAAAACACTACCGAAATATTCCAACTCTTGCATTTCAAAGAAATAAATTCAAATGAACTTTTAAAAATTAAGAGAATGTAACTGTGACAAGATAAACCATGAAGAAACACTACTGAAATATTCCAACTCTTGCATTTCAACGAAAGAAATTCAAAATGAACTTTGAAAAATCAAGAGAATGTAACTGTGACAAGGTAAATCATAACAAAACACTACTGAAATATTCCAACTCTTGCATTTCAACGAAAGAAATCCAAAAAATAATTTTTAAAATCATGAGAATGTAACTGTGACAAGGTAAACCACGAAAAAACACGACTGAAATATTCCAACTCTTGCCTTTCAATGAAAGAAATCCAAAATGAACTTTGAAAAATTAAGAGAATGTAGCTGTGACAAGGTAAACCACGACAAAACACTACTGAAATATTCCAACTCTTGCATTTCAAGGAAAGAAATCCAAAATGAACTTTGAAAAATCAAGAGAATGTAGCTGTGACAAGTTAAACCAAGACAAAACACGACTGAAATATTCAAACTCTTGCATTTCAAGGAAAGAAATCCAAAATGAGCTTTGAAAAATTAAAAGAATGTAACTGTGACAAGGTAAACCACGACAAAACACACCTGAAATATTCCAACTCTTGCATTTCACTAAAAAAATTCAAAAGGAACTTTGAAAAATGAAGAGAATGTAACTTTGACATGGTAAACCACGGCAATACACTACTGAAATATTCCAACTCTTGCATTTCACGAAAGAAATTCAAAATGAACTTTGAAAAATCAAGAGAATGTAACTTTGATAATGTAAAGCACAACAAAACACTACTGAAATATTCCAACTCTTGCATTTCCATAAAAGAAATCCAAAATGAACTTTGAAAAATCAAGAGAATGTAACTGTGACAAGGTAAAGCTCAACAAGACACTACTGAAATATTCCAACTCTTGCATTTCAACGAAAGAAATCCAAAATGAACTTTGAAAAATCAAGAGAATGTAACTATGACAAGGTAAACCACGAAAAGACACTACTGAAATATTCCAACTCTTGCATTTCAAGGAAAGAAATCCAAAATGAACTTTGAAACATTAAGAGAATGTAACTGTGACAAGGTAAAGCACAACAAAACACTACTGAAATATTCCAACTCTTGCATTTCAACGAAAGAAATTCAAAATGAACTTTGAAAAATTAAGAGAATGTAACTGTGACAAGGTAAACCATGACAAAACACTACTGAAATATTCCAACTCTTGCATTTCACGAAAGAAATTCAAAAGGAACTTTGAAAAATCAAGAGAATGTAACTTTGATATGGTAAACCACGACTAAACACTACTGAAATATTCCAACTCTTGCATTTCACGAAAGAAATTCAAAATGAACTTTGAAAAATCAAGAGAATGTAGCTGTGACAAGGTAAAGCACAACAAAACACTACTGAAATATTCCAACACTTGCATTTCAACGAAAGAAATCCAAAATGAACTTTGAAAAGTCAAGAGAATGTAACTGTGACAAGGTAAAGCTCAAAAAGACACTACTGAAATATTCCAGCTCTTGCATTTCAACGAATGAAATCCAAAATGAACTTTGAAAAATCAAGAGAATGTAACTGTGACAAGGTAAACCACTACAATACACTACTGAAATATTCCAACTCTTGCATTTCAAGAAAAGAAATCAAAAATGAACTTTGAAAAATGAAGAGAATGTAACTGTGACAAGGTAAAGCACAACAAAACACTACTGAAATATTCCAACTCTTGAAATTCAACTACATAAATTCAAATGAAGTTTGAAAAATTAAGAAAATGTAGCTGTGACAAGGTAAATCATGAAGAAACACTACTGAAATATCCCAACTACTGCATTTAAAGAACATAACTTAAAAATGAACTTTGAAAAATTAAGAGAATTTAACTGTGACAAGGTAAAACATAACAAAACACTACTGAAATATTACAACTCTTGCATTTCAACTAAAGAAATCCAAAAAAGAATTTTGAAAATCATGAGAATATAACTGTTACAAGGTAAACCACGACAAAAAACTACTGAAATATTCCAACTCTTGCATTTCAAGGAAAGAAATCCAAAATGAACTTTTAAAAATCAAGAGAATGTAGCTGTGACAAGGTAAACCACAACAAAACACTACCGAAATATTCCAACTCTTGCATTTCAAGGAAAGAAATCCAAAATGAACTTTGGAAAATTAAAAGAATGTAGCTGTGACAAGGTAAACCAAGACAAAACACTACTGAAATATTCCAACTCTTGCATTTCAAGGAAAGAAATCCAAAATGAACTTTGAAAAATTAAGAGAATTTAACTGTGACAAGGTAAACCACGACAAAACACACCTGAAATATTCCAACTCTTGCATTTCACGAAAAAAAATTCAAAAGGAACTTTGAAAAATGAAGAGAATGTAACTTTGACATGGTAAACCACGGCAAAACACTACTGAAATATTCCAACTCTTGCATTTCACGAAAGAAATTCAAAATGAACTTTGAAAAATCAAGAGAATGTAACTGTGATAAGGTAGAGCACAACAAAACACTACTGAATTATTCCAACTCTTGCATTTCCATGAAAGAAATACAGAATGAACTTTGAAAAATCAAAAGAATGTAACTATGACAAGGTAAAGCTCAACGAGACACAACTGATATATTCCAACTCTTATATTTCAACGAAAGACATAGAAAATTAACTTTGAAAAGTCAAGAGAATATAACTTTGACAAGGTAAACCACGACAAGACACTAGTGAAATATTCCAACACTTGCATTTCAAGGAAAGAAATTCAAAATGAACTTTGAAAAATCATGAGAATGTAACTGTGACAAGGTAAACCATAACAAAACACTACTGAAATATTCCAACTCTTGCATTTCAACGATAGAAATTAAAAATGAACTTTGAAAATTAAGAGAATGTAGCTGTGACAAGGTAAACCAAGACAAAACACTACTGAAATATTCCAAATCTTGCATTTCACGAAAGAAATTGAAAATATACTTTCAAAAATCAAGAGAATGTAACTTTGACAAGGTAAACCATGACTAAACACTACTGAAATATTCCAACTCTTGCATTTCACGAAAGAAATTCAAAATGAACTTTGAAAAATCAAGAGAATGTAGCTGTGACAAGGTAAAGCACAACAAAACACTACTGAAATATTCCAACACTTGCATTTCAACGAAAGAAATCCAAAATGAACTTTGAAAAGTCAAGAGAATGTAACTGTGACAAGGTAAAGCTCAAAAAGACACTACTGAAATATTCCAGCTCTTGCATTTAAACGAATGAAATCCAAAATGAACTTTGAAAAATCAAGAGAATGTAACTGTGACAAGGTAAACCACGACAAAACACTACTGAAATATTCCAACTCTTGCATTTCAAGAAAAGAAATCCAAAATGAACTTTGAAAAATCAAGAGAATGTAACTGTGACAAGGTAAAGCACAACAAAACACTACCGAAATATTCCAACTCTTGCATTTCAACGAAAGAAATTCAAATGAACTTTGAAAAATTAAGAAAATGTAACTGTGACAAGATAAACTATGAAGAAACACTATCGAAATGTCCCAACTATTGCATTTCAACGAAAGAAATCCAAAATAAACTTTGAAAAATCAAGAGAATGTAACTGTGACAAGGTAAATCATAACAAAACGCTACTTAAATATTCTAACTGTTGCATTTCAAAGAAATAAATCAAAAAATGAATTTTAAAAAATCATGAAAATATAACTTTTAAAAGGAAAACCACGACAAAACACTACTGAAATTTTCCAACTCTTGCATTTCAAGGAAAGAAATCAAAAATTAACTTTTAAAAATAAAGATAATGTATCTATGACAAGATAAACCACGACAAAACACAACTGAAATATTCCAACTCTTGCATTTCAAGGAAAGAAATCCAAAATGAACTTTGAAAAATCAAGAGAATGTAGCTGTGACAAGGTAAACCACGACAAAACACTACTGAAATATTCCAACTCTTGCATTTCAAGGAAAGAAATCCAAAATGAACTTTGAAAAATTAAGAGAATTTAACTGTGACAAGGTAAATCACGACAAAACACACCTGAAATATTCCAACTCTTGTATTTCACGAAAAAAATTCAAAAGGAACTTTGAAGAATTAAGAGAATGTAATTTTGACATGGTAAACCACGGCAAAACACTACTGAAATATTCCAACTCATGCATTTCACGAAAGAAATTCAAAATGAACTTTGAAAAATCAAGAGAATGTAACTTTGACAAGGTAAAGCACAACAAAACACTACTGAAATGTTCCAACTCTTGCATTTCAACGAAAGAAATCCAGAATTAACTTTGAAAAATCAAGAGAATATAACTGTGACAAGGTAAAGCTCAACAAGACACTACTGAAATATTCCAGCTCTTGCATTTCAACGAAAGAAATCGAAAATGAACTTTGAAAAATCAAGAGCATGTAACTGTGACAAGGTAAACCACGACAAAACACTACTGAAATATTCCAACTCTTGCATTTCAAGGAAATAAATCCAATATGAACTTTGAAAAATTAAGAGAATGTAACTGTGACACGGTAAAGCACAACAATACACTACTGAAATATTCCAACTCTTGCATTTCAACGAAAGAAATTCAAAATGAACTTTGAAAAATTAAGAGAATGTAACTCTGACAAGGTAAAGCTCAAAAAGCCACTACTGAAATATTCCAGCTCTTGCATTTCAACGAAAGAAATCTAAAATGAACTTTGAAAAATTAAGAGAATGTAACTGTGACAAGGTAAAGCACAACAAAACACTACTGAAATATTCCAACTCTTGCATTTCAACGAAAGAAATTGAAAATGAACTTTGAAAAATTAAGAGAATGTATTTCTGACAAGTTAAAGCTCAAAAAGCCACTACTGAAATATTCCAACTCTTGCATTTCAACGAAAGAAATCTAAAATGAACTTTGAAAAATCAAGAGAATGTAACTGTGACAAGGTAAACCACGACAAAACACTACTAAAATATTCCAAATCTTGCATTTCAAGGAAAAAAATTCCAAAATGAACTTTGAAAAATCAAGAGAATGTAACTGTGACAAGGTAAAGCACAACAAAACACTACTGAAATATTCCAACTCTTGCATTTCAACGAAAGAAATTCAAATGAAGTTTGAAAAATAAAGAAAATGTAACTGTGACAAGATAAATTATGAAGACACACTACCGAAATGTCCCAACTACTGCATCTCAACAAAAGAAATTCAAAATGAACTTTGGAAAATCAAGAGAATGTAACTGTGACAAGGTAAATCATAACAAAACACTACTGAAATATTCCAACTCTTGCATTTCAACGAAAGAAATCCAAGAAAGAATTTTGAAAAATCATGAGAATGTAACTGTGACAAGGTAAACCACGACAAAACACTACTGAAATATTCCAACTCTTACGTTTCAAGGAAAGAAATACAAAATGAACTTTTAAAGAATCAAGAGAATGTAGTTTTGACAAGTTAAATCACTGGAAAGAACTACTGAAATAATCAAACTCTTCCATTTAAATGAAAGAAATCCAAAATGAACTTTGAAATATCAAAAGAATGTAACTATGAAAAGGTTAATCATGAGAGAACACTACTGAAATAATCCAACTCTTGCATTTCAAGGAAAGAAATCCAGAATGAACTTTGAAAAATGAATAGAATGTAACTGTGACAAGGTAAAGCACAACAAAACACTACTGAAATATTCCAACTCTTGCATTTCAACGAAAGAAATTCAAAATGAACTTTGAAAAATTAAGAGAATGTAACTGTGACAAGGTAAAGCTCAAAAAGCCACTACTGAAATATTCCAACTCTTGCATTTCAACGAAAAAAATTCAAAATGAACTTTGAAAAATCAAGAGAATGTAGCTGTGACAAGGTAAAGCTCAAAAAGCCACTACTGAAATATTCCAACTCTTGCATTTCAACGAAAGAAATCCAAAATGAACTTTGAAAAATCAAGAGAATGTAACTGTGACAAGGTAAAGCACGACAAGACACTACTGAAATATTCCAACTCTTGCATTTCAAGGAAAGAAATCCAAAATAAACTTTGAAAAATCAAGAGAATGTAACTGTGACAAGGTAAAGCACAACAAAACACTACTGAAATATTCCAACTCTTGCATTTCAACGAAAGAAATTCAAATGAACTTTGAAAAATTTAGAGAATGTAACTGTGACAAGGTAAATCATGAAGAAACACTACTGAAATATTCCAACTCTTGCATTTCAACGAAAGAAATTCAAAATGAACTTTGAAAAATCAAGAGAATGTAACTGTGACAAGGTAAATCATAACAAAACACTACTGAAATATTCTAACTCTTGCATTTCAACGAAAAAAATCCAAAAAAGAATTTTGAAAAATCATGAGAATGTAACTGTGACAAGGTAAACCACGACAAAACACTACTGAAATATTCCAACTCTTGCATTTCAAGGAAAGAAATCCAAAATGAACTTTTAAAAATAAAGAGAATGTAGCTGTGACAAGGTAAACCACGACAAAACACTACTGAAATATTCCAACTCTTGCATTTCGAGGAATGAAATCCAAAATGAACTTTGAAAAATCAAGAGAATGTAGCTGTGACAAGGTTAACCACGACAAAACACTACTGAAATATTCCAACTCTTGCATTTCAAGGACAAAAATCCAAAATGAGCTTTGAAAAATAAAGAGAATTTATCTGTGACAAGGTAAATCACGACAAAACACACCTGAAATATTCCAACTCTTGCATTTCACGAAAAAAATTCAAAAGTAACTTTGAAAAATTAAGAGAATGTAATTTTGACATGGTAAACCATGTCAAAACACTACTGAAATATTCCAACTCTTGCATTTCACGAAAGAAATTCAAAATGAACTTTGAAAAATCAAGAGAATGTAACTTTGATAAGGTAAAGCACAACAAAACACTAGTGAATTATTCCAACTCTTGCATTTCCATAAAAGAAATCCAGAATGAACTTTGAAAAATCAAAAGAATGTAACTATGACAATGTAAAGCTCAACGAGACACTACTGATATATTCCATGTCTTGCATTTCAACGAAAGACATCCAAAATTAACTTTGAAAAATCAAGAGAATATAACTTTGAAAGGGTAAACCACGACAAGACACTAGTGAAATATTCCAACTCTTGCATTTTAAGGAAAGAAATCCAAAATGAACTTTGAAAAATTAAGAGAATGTAACTGTGACAATGCAAAGCACAACAAAACACTACTGAAATATTCCAACTCTTGCATTTCGACAAAAGAAATACAAAATGAATTTTGAAAAATTAAGAGAATGTAACTGTGACAAGGTAAACCACGACAAAACACTACTGAAATATTCCAACTCATGCATTTCAACGAAAGAAATCCAAAATGAACTTTGAAAAATCAAGAGAATGTAAGTGTGATAAGGTAAACCACAACAAAACACTACTGAAATAATCCAACTCTTACATTTCAATGGAAGAAATTCAAAATGAACTTTGAAAAATCATGAGAATGTACTTTGACAAGGTAAACCACGACAAAACACTACTGAAATAATCCAACTCTTGCATTTCAATGAAAGAAAATCAAAATGAACTTTGAAAAATTAAGAAAATGTAACTGTAACAAGGTAAAACACAACAAAACACTACTGAAATATTCCAGCTCTTGCATTTCAACGAAAGAAATCCAAAATGAACTTTGAAAAATCAAGAGAATGTAACTGTGACAAGGTAAACCACGACAAGACACTACTGAAATGTTCAAACTCTTGCATTTCAACGAAGAAATCCAAAATTAACCTTGAAAAATCAAGATAATTTAACTGTGACAAGGTAAAGCACAACAAAACACTACTAAAATATTCAACTCTTGCATTTCAACGAAAGAAATTCAAATGAAGTTTGAAAAATATAGAAAATGTAATTGTGACAAGATAAACTATGAAGAAACACTACTGAAATATCCCAACTATTGCATTTCAACGAAAGAAATTGAAAATGAACTTTGAAAAATCAAGAGAATGTAACTGTGACAAGGTAAATCATAACAAAACACTACTGAAATACTCCAACTCTTGCATTTCAAAGAAATAAATCCAAAAAAGAATTTTAAAAAATCATGAGAATATAACTTTTACAAGGTAAACCACGACAAAACACTACTGAAATTTTCCAACTCTTGAATTTCAAGAAAAGAAATCCAAAATGAACTTTTAAAAATAAAGAGAATGTAGCTATGACAAGGTAAACCACGACAAAACACTACTGAAATATTCCAACTCTTGCATTTCAAGGAAAGAAATCCAAAATGAACTTTGAAAAATCAAGAGAATGTAGCTGTGACAAGGTAAAGCTCAAAAAGACACTACTGAAATATTCCAGCTCTTGCATTTCAACGAAAGAAATCCAAAATGAACTTTGAAAAATCAAGAGAATGTAACTGTGACAAGGTAAAGCACAACAAGACACTACTGAAATATTCCAACTCTTGCATTTCAACGAAAGAAATCCAAAATGAACTTTGAAAAATTAAGAGAATGTAACTGTGACAAGGTAAACCAAGAAGAAACACTACTGAAATATTCAAACTCCTGCATTTCAACGAAAGAAATTCAAAATGAACTTTGGAAAATCAAGAGAATGTAACTGTGACAAGGTAAATCAGAACAAAACACTACTGAAATATTCCAACTCTTGCATTTCAACGAAAGAAATCCAAAAAAGAATTTTGAAAATCATGAGAATGTAACTGTGACAAGGTAAACCACGACAAAAAACTACTGAAATAATCCAACTCTTACATTTCAATGAAAGAAATTCAAAATGAACTTTAAAAAATCAAGAGAGTGTAGCTGTGACAAGGTAAACCACAACAAAACACTACTGAAATATTCCAACTCCTGCATTTCAAGGAAAGAAGTCCAAAATGAACTTTTAAAAATCAAGAGAATGTAGCTGTTACAAGGTAAACCATGACAAAACACGACTGAAATATTCCAACTTTGCATTTCAAGGAAAGAAATCCAAAATGAGCTTTGAAAAATCAATAGAATGTAACTGTGACAAGGTAAACCATGAAGAAACACTACTGAAATATTCCAACTCTTGCATTTCACGAAAAAAATTCAAAAGGAACTTTGAAAAATGAAGAGAATGTAATTTTGACATGGTAAACCACGGCAAAACACTACTGAAATATTCCAACTCTTGCATTTCACGAAAGAAATTCAAAATGAACTTTGAAAAATCAAGAGAATGTAACTGTGAAAAGGTAAAGCACAACAAAACACTAGTGAAATATTCCAACTCTTGCATTTCAACGAAAGAAATCCAGAATGAACTTTGAAAAATAAAGAGAATGTAACTGTGACAAGGTAAAGCTCAACAAGACACTACTGAAATATTCCAACTCTTGCATTTTAAACGAAAGAAATCCAAAATGAACTTTGAAAAGTCAAGAGAATGTAACTGTGACAAGGTAAACCACGACAAAACACTACTGAAATATTCCAACTCTTGCATTTCAACGAAAGAAATCCAAAACAAACTTTGAAAAATCATTATAATTCAGCTTTGGCAGTTTAAACCACAACAAGAAACAATTGAAATTGTCAAACTGGTGCTTTTTAACAAGATAAATTCAAAATGAACTTTGAAAAATCAAGAGAATGTAACTTTGACAAGGTAAAAAAAGGCATAAAACTATTGAAGTATTCAAACTCTTTCATTTAAACGAAAAAAATCCAAAATGAACTTTGCAAAATCAAGAGAATGTAAGTGTGATAAGGTAAACCACAACAAAACACTACTGAAATAATCCAACTCTTACATTTCAATGGAAGAAATTCAAAATGAACTTTGAAAAATCATGAGAATGTAACTGTGACAAGGTAAACCACGACAAAACACTACTGAAATAATCCAACTCTTGCATTTCAATGAAAGAAAATCTAAATGAACTTTGAAAAATTAAGAAAATGTAACTGTAACAAGGTAAAACACTACTGAAATATTCCAACTCTTGCATTTCAACGAAAGAAATTCAAAATAAACTTTGAAAAATCACGAAAATTTAATTGTGACATGGTAAACCATGACAAAACACTACTGAAATATTCCAACTCTTGCATTTCAATGAAAGAAATTCAAAAAGATCTTTGAAAAATCCTGAGAATGTAACTGTGACAAGGTAAACCAGAACAAAACACTACTGAAATATTCCAACTCTTGCATTTCAACGAAAGAAATCCAAAAATGAACTTTGAAAAATCAAGAGAATGTAACTGTGACAAAGTAAACCACGACAAAACACTACTGAAATATTCCAACTCTTGCATTTCAACGAAAGAAATCCTAAATGAACTTTGAAAAATCAAGAGAATATAACTGTGACAAGGTAAAGCACAACAAAACACTACTGAAATATTCCAACTCTTGCATTTCAACGAAAGAAATTCAAAATGAACTTTGAAAAATGAAGATAATGTAACTGTGACAAGGTAAACCACGACAAAAAACTACTGAAATAATCCAACTCTTAAATTTCAATGAAAGAAATTCAAAATGAACTTTAAAAAATCAAGAGAGTTTAACTGTGACATGGTAAACCGCGACAAAACACTACTGAAATATTCCAACTCTTGCATTTCAAGGAAAGAAATCCAAAATGAACTTTGAAAAATCAAGAGAATGTAACTGTGACAAGGTAAACCACGACAAAACACTACTGAAATATTCCAACTCTTGCATTTCAACGAAAGAAATTCAAAATGAACTTTGAAAAATTAAGAGAATGTAACAGTGACAAGGTAAACCATGACAGAAACACTACCTGAAATATTCCAACTCTTGCATTTCAACGAAAGAAATCCAAAATGAACTTTGAAAAATCATGAGAATGTAACTGTGACAAGGTAAATCACAACCAAACATTACTGAAATATTCCAGCCCTTACATTTCAATGAAAGAATTCCAAAATGAACTTTGAAAAATCAAGAGAATGTAACTGTGACAAGGTAAACCACAACAAAACACTACTGAAATAATCCAACTCTTACATTTCAATGAAAGAAATTCAAAATGAACTTTAAAAAATCAAGAGAGTGTAACTGTGACATGGTAAACCGCAACAAGACATTCCTTAAATAGTACAACTGGTTATATTATAGTAAAAAAAACGATAGTTAACAGTGGAAAATCAAGATACTACACCTGTTAAAGTGTGAATCCCCACAGAAGACCCTTGAATTCGAACTGTTCTATTAATGAAACGTCAGACATCCAAAACGATCTTTCAAAAATCAAGATAATGAAAATGTGACATGGTAAACCATTAAAAAACACTACTGAAATATTCAAACTCTTGGACTTCAACGAAAAAGATCCAAAATGAACTTTGAAAAATCAAGAGAATGTAGCTGTGACAAGGTAAACCACGACAAAACACTACTGAAATATTTCAACTCTTGCATTTCAAGGAAAGAAATCCAAAATGAACTTTGAAAAATCAAGAGAATGTAGCTGTGACAAGGTAAACCACGACAAAACACTACTGAAATATTCAAACTCTTGCATTTCAATGGAAAGAAATCCAAAATGAACTTTGAAAAATTAAGAGAATGTAACTTTGACAAGGTAAACCACGACAAAACACTACCTGAAATATTCCAACTCTTGCATTTCAACGAAAGAAAATTCAAAAGGAACTTTGAAAAATGAAGAAAATGTAACTTTGACATGGTAAACCACAGCAAAACACTACTGAAATATTCCAACTCTTGCATTTCAACGAAAGAAATTCAAAATGAACTTTGAAAAATCAAGAGAATGTAACTGTGATAAGGTAAACCACGACAAAACACTAGTGAAATATTCCAACTCTTGCATTTCCACGAAAGAAATCCAGAATGAACTTTGAAAAATCAAGAGAATGTAACTGTGACAAGGTAAAGCTCAACAAGACACTACT
The DNA here is from genome assembly GCF_049724085.1 of Artemia sp. Qi Xiang Cuo. Lineage (NCBI taxonomy): Eukaryota > Metazoa > Arthropoda > Branchiopoda > Anostraca > Artemiidae > Artemia > Artemia sp. Qi Xiang Cuo. The sequence continues at coordinate 40,612,281 of NC_142803.1, forward strand.
GAAATATTCCAGCTCTTGCATTTCAACGAAAGAAATCGAAAATGAACTTTGAAAAATCAAGAGCATGTAACTGTGACAAGGTAAACCACGACAAGACACTACTGAAATATTCCAACTCTTGCATATCAATGAAAGAAATCCAAAATGAACTTTGAAAAATCAAGAGAATTTAACTGTGACAAGGTAAAGCACAACAAAACACTACTTAAATATTCCAACTCTTGCATTTCAACGAAAGAAGTTCAAATGAACTTTGAAAAATCAAGAGAATGTAACTGTGACAAGGTAAACCGCGACAAAACACTACTGAAATATTCCAACTCTTGCATTTCAAGGAAAGAAATCCAAAATGAACTTTGAAAAATCAAGAGAATGTAACTGTGACAAGGTAAAGCACAACGAAACACTACTGAAATATTCCAACTCTTGCATTTCAACGAAAGAAATCCAAACTGAACTTTGAAAAATCAAGAGAATGTAACTGTGACAAGGTAAAGCACAACAGAAACACTACTGAAATATTCCAACTCTTGCATTTCAACGAAAGAAATTCAAAATGAACTTTGAAAAATCAAGAGAATGTAACTGTGACAAGGTAAACCACGACAAAGACACTACTGAAATATTCCAACTCTTGCATTTCAATGAAAGAAATTCAAAATGAACTTTGAAAAATCAAGAGCATGTAACTGTGACAAGGTAAACCACGACAAAACACTACTGAAATATTACGACTCTTGCATTTCAAGGAAAAAAATCCAAAATAAACTTTTAAATATCATGAGAATGTAACTTTGACAAGGTAAAGCACAATAAAACACTACTGAAATATTCCAACTCTTGCATTCCAACGAAAGAAGTTCAAATAAAGTTTGAAAAATTTAGAAAATGTATCTGTGACAAGATAAATCAAGAAGACACACTACCGAAATATCCCAACTCCTGCATTTCAACGAAAGAAATTCAAAATGAACTTTGGAAAATCAAGAGAATGTAACTGTGACAAGGTAAATCATAACAAAACACTACTGAAATATTCCAACTCTTGCATTTCAACGAAAGAAATCCAAAAAGAATTTTGAAAATCATGATAATGTAACTGTGACAAGGTAAACCACGACAAAACACTACTGAAATATTCCAACTCTTTCATTTCAAGGAAAGAAGTCCAAAATGAACTTTGAAAAATCAAGAGAATGTAGCTGTGACAAGGTAAACCATGACAAAACACTACTGAAATATTCCAACTCTTGCATTTCAAGGAAAGAAATCCAAAATTAACTTTGAAAATTTAAAAGAATGTAACTGTGACAAGGTAAATCACGACAAAACACACCTGAAATATTCCAACTCTTGCATTTCACGAAAAAAATTCAAAAGGAACTTTGAAAAATGAAGAGAATGTAACTTTGACATGGTAAACCACGGCAAAACACTACTGAAATATTCCAACTCTTGCATTTCACGAAAGAAATTCAAAATGAACTTTGAAAAATCAAGAGAATGTAACTGTGATAAGGTAACTGAACAACAAAACACTACTGAAATATTCCAACTCTTGCATTTCCACGAAAGAAATCCAGAATGAACTTTGAAAAATCAAGAGAATGTAACTGTGACAAGGTAAAGCTCAACAATACACTACTGAAATATTCCAACTCTTGCAATTCAACGAAAGAAATCCAAAATGAACTTTGAAAAATCAAGAGAATGTAACTGTGACAAGGTAAACCACGACAAGACACTACTGAAATATTCCAACTCTTGCATTTCAAGGAAAGAAATCCAAAATGAACTTTGAAAAATTAAGAGAATGTAACTGTGACAATGTAAACCACAAAAAAACAGTATTGAAATATACCAACTCTTGCTTTTCATCGAAGTAAATTCAAAATAAACTTTGAAAAATTAAGAGACTGTAACTGTGACAAGGTAAACCATGATAAAACACTACAGAAATATTCCAACTCTTGCATTTCAATGAAAGAAATTCAAAATGAACTTTGCAAAATCAAGATAATGTAAGTGTGATAAGGTAAACCACAACAAAACACTACTGAAATATTCCAACTCTTACATTTCAATGGAAGAAATTCAAAATGAACTTTGAAAAATCATGAGAATGTAACTGTGACAAGGTAAACCACGACAAAACACTACTGAAATAATCCAACTCTTGCATTTCAATGAAAGAAAATCAAAATGAACTTTGAAAAATTAAGAAAATGTAACTGTAACAAGGTAAAAAACAACAAAACACTACTGAAATATTCCAGCTCTTGCATTTCAACGAAAGAAATTCAAAATAAACTTTGAAAAATCACGAAAATTTAATTGTGACATGGTAAACCATGACAAAACACTACTGAAATATTCCAACTCTTGCATTTCAATGAAAGAAATTCAAAAAGAACTTTGAAAAATCCTGAGAATGTAACTGTGACACGGTAAACCATAACAAAACACTACTGAAATATTCCAACTCTTGCATTTCAACGAAAGAAATCCAAAAATGAACTTTGAAAAATCAAGAGAATGTAACTGTGACAAGGTAAACCACGACAAAACACTACTGAAATATTCCAACTCTTGCATTTGAACGAAAGAAATCCTAAATGAACTTTGAAAAATCAAGAGAATATAACTGTGATAAGGTAAACCACAATAAAACACTACTGAAATATTCCAACTCTCGCATATCAACGAAAGTTCAAAATGAACTTTGAAAAATGAATAGAATTTAACAGTGACAAGGTAAACCACAACAAAACACTACTGAAATAATCCAACTCTTACATTTCAATGAAAGAAATTCAAAATGAACTTTAAAAAATCAAGAGAGTGTAACTGTGACATGGTAAACCGCGACAAAACACTACTGAAATATTCCAACTCTTGCATTTCAAGGAAAGAAATCCAAAATGAACTTTGAAAAATCAAGAGAATGTAACTGTGACAAGGTAAACGACGACAAAACGCTACTGAAATATTCCAACTCTTGCATTTCACGAAAAAAATTCAAAATGAACTTTGAAAAGTCAAGAGAATATAACCGTGACATGGTAAACCACGACAAAACACTACTGAAATATTCCAACTCTTGCATTTCACGAAAGAAATTCAAAATGAACTTTGAAAAATCAAGAGAATGTAACTTTGACAAGGTAAAGCATAACAAAACACTACTGAAATATTCCAACTCTTGTATTTCAAAAAATAAAATAAAAAATATATCATGTTAAAAAAAAAGGGGGGGGGGGGAGGGGGCACCCTTTGAGTTTGGGGATAAGGGACCTATGGAGGGTTGAAGTCCCTGGTGGTTAGGGCCATTGGTGCTTATGATCCTTGATGGTACGTACTCACATACACCTTACTACTTGATCTGTAAGGATTTCTATGGATTGTTCTGAATTTCTTTATTAAAATTCTTTTCTTGCCATCTAAATCTCTCTTAGTATCAACTTTTTAGTACATTATAACGTTAGACCTTATTTAAAACTGACAACACTGTTCAAACACAACTTGTGTATTATGCAGTACACATCGAAAAAGTAAAGCTAGGTCAACTCACAATGTCATTCTATTATCATTAACCATTTTCATAGATTGAACTTGTCTCAAATTTATAACAAATTGTCTGAGTTAACAACCCTCAGGGGTTACCTTAACTGATAATTAGTTTAACCCTTTTATTTTCTTTTTTTTTCCACCTTCATACAATCTACTTCGCAAATCCCTTATCCCTTATTGAAAATGTAAATCAAACAATTATGATTGTAGGATCCAATTTTTTAATAGCAAAATACTTTCTAGTTACACTCCAATCCACAAATCTCTTACCCCTTTTTGCAAATGTCAATCAAACAATTCTAGACATGTTACATTCTTAATCAAACAACTCTTGAGTTAAAACCGGACCAGTGGGGAATCCCCGCTTGTTTGGAAAAGGTACCAAGGAACATAAAGCCATAGAATAACATAGAAAGGAACATAATGCCATAGAAGTATAACTTAGCACTCTACTGTCGAGTGGTTAGCGGGCTGGGCATCCCGTGTCCGTAAGAGCAAGGGTTCGAGCCCTGGCTTGACTGATTGTTTGTGACTATATAGGCTCAACTACAGTCAACCCATCTCCAAATGGGTATCTGGAGACAAATTATAAGGGGGAATGGGAAGCGTCGGATGATTTGCTCCAAACCACGCATTGCACTCCCGGCCAAAGGCAGATAATCAGGAGATCGGTACCTACGCTACACGGACCATTGGTCAGCATGCGAAAAAGTTTATTTTAAATTTTTTAAACCTGTCAGTTCAGTTTGGACTTTTGTTATTACCAGGTCACTTATGATTTCATAAGAATCATCAGTATTAATCACATGAATATCTTCACCAGGATGGTGACCTTAGTGTGAGTTCTTGCTAGAAGATGGAAAACTTTCTTTTTTGCGTTTCTTCATTAACTCTGCATACAGTAGACAGTGTTTGTATTGAGCAAATGACAGGATTATGTGGAATTGGGTTTGGAACTGAGGGTACGTTTGAAAACTTTACAGATGCACGGTTCTTGTACGAGAAAACAGTGACAATTGTCAAACAGAAATAACAGTCTTTGGTGTGGTTGCTTAACTCATACTATATCATAGGAGCTCCAAATGTCAGATGGCTAGTCTTCTTCACCTTCCTTATCTTACCCCGCATGTTGCATGCACTTGTCAAACAGATGAGCTGTGGTACCCATAAGTTACCTGTCTCATCCTCCAAATCAAAGTATACTTCATATTTTCTCCTCAGATATCATGTAAATGTCTTCCAATAGGGCTTGTTTGTGATCATGGCGCCCATAAGGAGGGGGCAAGGAGGGGAGCCAGCCTCCCCCCTGGCTGAATGATGGTGTCATATATTTGTATTAATTTAACAAACTTTCCACAGAATCCGTTTTCAAAGAAAAGTAAAGAGCTCTATTAATCCAAAAATGGGCAGAAATAAAGTCAAATAGCATATTCTTCCAAGCGTAAAACTACCACAAATCACTATCAACAATTAAATGAAACTCAAAACAAACAGAAACTATAATAAATAGCCGAGTCAAACTCAAAATGAGCAAAAATTAACATAGCTAGGGTGGACAACCCCAATGCCTTCTCAAGACCAGAACATAAATTAGGCTTTACTGAAAAAAAAATATAACCCTGGATTGTCAGTTTAATATACCTATACTGATATTTATTCCTTAAAATAAAGAAGGGTAAAAATTAGTGTGTTAAAAAAGTGTTTTACTTATTTAAGTAAAGAAGTGAAAACATTTAAACATATTTTTTTTTCAATAAAGCACAAATTATGTTCTTGTCTTGAGAAGGTATGGGGGTTATCAGCCCTACTAATACTAATTTTCGCTCGTTTCGAGTTTCACTCGGCTGTTTAATCTAATTTCTGTTCATTTTGTGTTTTATTTATTTATTGATAGTGATTTGTGGCAGTTTTACGCTTGGATGATTACTTAACTTCATTTCTGCCAATTTTTCGCTTAATGGAGCTCTTTACTTTTCTTTGAAATCCTAGTTTTTTGGAAAGTTTTTTTAGATGAATTTCTGTTCGTTTTTTATTGACAAAGTCATTTTCATGAATTTCTTTTTTTTATATCTTTTCGGTTTTTTTTCTATAAGAAGCCATAGTTTGGCATAATTGTGGGGGTTTGACATGCCCAATATCCCTAAAGACATAGTTGCTGGATCGTTCTACTATGTTGAACAAAATAATTTTCTCCAAATTTTTACTAGATGTGTTTGAGAAATAAATCGGCTTGACAAACGGGCTGATTGCCCTCCAATCTCTTTTTACTCTTAGAAAGGACCCAAGAACTTTTCATTTTGAATCGAATTAGCTTTTTTAGATGTTTCAATGATATTTCTAGCTATAATAGAGTGGTGCTGCCTATGATATTATAATATGCCTTTTTGAAAACCTACATATATACAGTTTTTTGTTTTTTTTTAATTGGAACGCCCCCTAAACACTTCCTTAAAGTTTCACCTTAATACTCTTAGCTTCATTAGTTACAGTAACTGTAGTTGTAGTACTAAAAGTATGCACATAGTGCCTTCTGGAAAGTTCAAAATCCTCCACAACTTACTCTTAAAGATCTAACTTAATAATATAAGTTGACCTTCAGCTATTGCTTTTCCACCTTTTTGAAAGTCTACATGCTCATAGTTTGTTTTGATTTAGTTCAACGTCCGCCAAAATATTTCTTACATTTGATTACTGAAGACATTCTTATATTCTCTCTGGACCACTGGCTACAAAATGGCTGTCTCACAATTTCAATTGAATGTGTTTGGGGAAAATAGAATATCAGGGAGAGGGGGGCTATTTTCTCTCCATCACGCCCGACTCTTAAAATGGAACTAGAACTATGCATTTCCAATCAAATGAGCCTCCTCTAAAGTTCAAAAGACCACCTGTTCATAAAAACCTTACATCCCCCCGGGGCAAAATTTAAAACCCTTAACCCCAATACTTTGGGGGGGGGGTTGTGTCAACCCCAAAAGCCGTGTTATGAGATCTTTGTACTATTTTTGAGCAAATGGCTATCTTAAAATGTCTAACGGATGCATTGGGGGGAAATATGACGTGGGGGAGGGGGGGCATAGCTGCCCTCTGATAAATTTGACTCTTAAAAATGGATCTTCAACCTCTGATTTCTAATCCAATGAGCCCCCTCCGAAGTTTAAGAGCACTATAACTTTTGATTATCAATCCAATGAGCCCTCTTTGAAGTTTATACGACCACCATTTCCATAAAAAAATCCTTATATGCCCCCAGGGCGTAACTTACAACCGTTGACCTGAGGGCTATATGGGGGGGGGTGTTATCCTCAAAGACATAATTTCTGGTCTTTTCAACTACACTGAACAGAATGGATTTCTCAAAAATTATGATTCAATGTGTTTGGGCAAATGATGGGTGTAGGATGGGGGGCTGGATGACCTTCAATCACTTTTGACTGTTAAAAAGGCTAATAGAACTTCTGATTACCAATCAAATGAGTCCCCTCCGAGGTTTATACGACCAACCTTCCTAAAAAAAACTTTACATCCCCACAGGGCATAACTTACATCCCTTGCTCTGAAAGTTGTGGGAACGGGGGGGGGGTTGTCAGTCTCAAAGTCATAATTTCTGGACCTTTAAACTACACTGAAAAAAATGACTCTCCCAAAATTTTGATTGGAAGTGTTTGGGGAAGTTATTGACGTGGGGGAGGGGGAGCTGGTTGCCTGCTTTATGAGCTCTTTTGAAGTTCCTATGACATTTCTTTCTATAAGAAGGGCCCTGGTAAAAAAAAATTATATTGTGCTCACATCGCTCTTTACTTAGGCCTATGATATTTTGTCTTGAGATTTCAATTATGCAACACTGGAAGTGTCGATTAGACCAGGTACGTCCCCCCTAAAATTCAGCCTATGGGCACCCTTGATCGTGAGATAGATGTATAGTTAACTGTATACAACACATACTTTACATCACAGTCGGAAACAAGTAAGGAACAAAACACAGAGAGTCATGCAGCAGAATAACCCTAATATGACATCATACCAGTAGAACCCCCTTATTGAATACGGAACGAGATGGCTGCTGCCATCTATAATCGAGTCTAACGGTACCTAACTACATAGACAATGTTATTGACCCGTTAGCGGGACAGGATCACGTGTCTCTTTCAAGGTCAATTTGTTTGTTGTTTCTAAGTGTATTGACTCCGAGACGAGATTTAATGTCATTGGTAAAAAGTCTGAACGAGATTTAATGTCCTTGGTAAAAAGTCAGGAAGAGATTTAATGTCCTTGGTAAAAAAAAATCCGGAAGAGATTTAATGTCCTTGGTAAGTGTTCTTTCTAGACCAGTCAGGGAACTTGGAAATACTATAGGGAAAATCCCCATGCGTACTGAATTCTAACGGTACAATGTTATTGAATACTGAACTTACGTAATTTATGCATGTTTTTATGGTTTTTCTCACTGAAAATGTTTTTTCATGGTTTTTCTCACTGAGGATGTTTTTCATGGTTTTTCTCACTGTGGATGTTTTTCATGGTTTTTCTCAAAGTTGATGGATGTTTCTTGGATGTTAACAACAATCGCTGGATGTTTCTTGGATGTCAACATAAGTTCAACAACAACTTGGATGTAGACATCTGGTGATTGGATGGTTGTTTAATGATTATGTGTGTTAGTCAATTTGTTTGTTGTTTTCTTTGGATGTCAACATAAGTTCAACAGCAACTTGGATGTAGATATCTGGTTATTGGATGGTTGTTTGATGATTATATTCACCCTTCATATTTGTGCCAACAGTTTGAGACATGGGTTTTCTCACTGTGGATGTTTTTCATGGTTTTTCTCACTGTTGAGGGATGTTTTCTGGATGTCAACAACAATTGCTGGATGTTTCTTGGATGTCAACATAAGTTCAACAACAACTTGGATGTAGACATCTGGTGATTGGATGGTTGTTTGATGGTTATGTGTGTTGGTCAATTTGTTTGTTGTTTTCTTTGGATATCAACATAAGTTCAACAACAAATTGGATGTAGACATCTGGCTATTGGATGGTTGTTTGATGATTATATTCACCATTTATATTTGTGCCATCAGTTTGAGACATTTTAGGGATTTTTTGGGTGAAACAGTTTGAAACATTTTAGAGGATGATTGGGGTGAAAGTCTGTGGTCATTATAATACACAAGTTCCATTTGAATTGTTGTAAGGTCCACTACCCCAGCCCCCAAGGGCCCTCCCTCAAATTTTTGCCCCCCCCATTTTTTTTTGTTGGACGGAAGTTTTTTTGGACGGAATTTTTTTAGACTTAGAAATTATCCAACTTATTTTCCAGTTTTTTCTTTAACCCATTGGCTTAGAGTTTTAGCCTAGAGTTTTAGCTTTGAGTTTTAGTTAGAGTTGAAGTTTAGTTTAGTTAGACTCTTAGATTAGAGTTTTAGATAGAGTTCTAGTTTAGTTTGGTTTTAGTTAATAGTTTAAAGTTTTAGCCTAGAGTCTTAGCTTAGAGTTTTAGTTAGAGTTGAAGTGTAGTTTAGTTTTAGTTAAGGGTTTTAGCTCAGAGTTTTAGCCTAGAGTCTTAGCTTAGATTTTTAGTTAGAGTTAACGTTTAGTTTAGTTATAGTTTAGAGAATAGAGTTTTAGCCTAGAGTCTTAGCTTAGAGTTTTAGTTAGAGTTCTAGTTTACTTTAGTTTTAGTTAAGAGTTTAGAGTTTTTGATTAGAGTCTTGGCTTATTGTTTTAGTTAGAGTTCTAGTTTAGATTACTTTTAGTTAAGAGTCTTAGCTTTGAGTTTTAGATTAGAGTCTCAGCTTTGAGTTTTTGTTGGAGTTCTAATTTAGTTTATTATTATTTAATAGACTAAGCTTAGAGTTTTAGTTAGAGTTATATTTTAGTTTAGTTATAGTTTAAAGTTTAGAGTTTTAACTTAGAGTTTTAGCTTAGAATTATAGTCAAAGTTCTATTCTATTTTAGTTTTAGTTATGAGTATTGATTAGAGTTTTAGCCTAGAGTTAAAGTTTATTATTGCTTTAAATAAGCTTTTAGATTTTTAGGTTAGAGTCTTAGCTCATTGTTTTAGTTAGACCTTGATTTTAATTAAGTTTTGGTGAGTTGTTTTAGCTTAAAGTGTTATTATAGAGCACCAGCTTAGAGTTTTTAGGTAGAGTTGAAGGTTAGTTTAGTTACTGTTAAGAGTTTAGAGTTTTAGCTTAGAGTTTTAGTTAGAGCTTTAGTTCAGTTTAGTTTTATTTTAGTGATTTAGCTTAGAGTTTTAGTCTAGAGTCATAGCTTAGAGTCTTAACTGGAGTAGAATTTTAGTTTAGTTATAATTAAGAGTTTGGAATTTTAGCTTAGAGTCTTAGATTAGAGTTTTAGTTAGAGTTCTAGTTTAGTTTAGTTTTAGTTAAGTGTTTTAGCTTAAAGTTTTAGCATAGAGTCTTAGCTTAGAGTTTTAATTAGAGTTGAAGCTTAGTTTAGTTATAATTAAGAGTTTCGAGTTTTAGCTTAAAGTCTTAGCTTAGAGTTTTAGTTAGACTTCTAGTTTGGTTTAGTTTCTGTTAAGAGTGTTAGCGTAGATTGTTAGCTTAGAGTCCTAGCTTAGTGTTTTAGTTAGAGTTGAAGTTTAGTTTTGTTATAGATAAGAGTTTAGAGTTATAGGTTAGAGTCTTAGCTTAGAGTTTTAGTTAGAGTTGAAGTTTAGTTTGGTTATAGATAAGAGTTTAGAGTTTTAGCTTAGAGTCTTAGCTTAGAGTTTTAGTTAGAGTTGAAGTTTAGTTTAGTTATAGTTAAGAGTTTAGAGTTTTTGCCCAGAGTCTTAGACTAGAGTTTTAGTTAGAGTTTTAGTTTAGTTTAGTTTTAGTTAAGAGTTTTAGCTTAGAGTTTTAGCCTTGAGTCTTAGCTTAGAATTTTAGTTAGAGTTAGAGTTTCGTTTAGATATAGTTAAGAGTTTAGAGTTTTAGCATAGAGTTTTAGCTTAGAGTTTTAATTAGAGTTCAAGTTTAGTTTTGTTATAGTTACGAGTTTTAGCTTAGAGTTTTATCCTAGAGTTTTAGCTTAGAGTTTTAGTTAGAGTTGAGGTTTATTTTAGTTATAGTTCATAGTTTAGAGTTTTAGCTTAGAGTCATAGCTTAGAGTTTTGGTTGGAGTTCTAGTTTAGTTTAGTTCTAGTTAAGAGTTATAGCTTAGAGTTTTAGCCTAGAGTTTAGCTTAGAGTTGAAGTTGAGTTTGGTTATAGCTAATAGTTCAGATTTTCGTATTTGAGTTTTTTCATAGAATTCCAGCAACAGATCTAGTTAAGTTTAGTTTTAGTTACGTGTTTTAACTTAGAATTTTATCCCGCAGTCTTAGCATACAGTTTAAGTTGGAATTGAAATTTAGTGTTAGGCATAGTTGAGGAATTATAGCTTTATTTTGGAGTTTTAGCTGAGTGTTTTAATTCAAGTTCTAGTTTAGTTTAGTTTTAGTTTGTAGTTCTAGCTTAGAGTCATAGCTTAGAGTTTTAGTTAGAGTTCTAGTTCTAGTTAAGTCCTAGTTAAGAGTTTTAGCTTAGAGTTTTAGCTTAGAGTTTTAGTTAGAGTTGAATTTTTGTGTAGTTATAGCCAAGAGTTTAGAGTATTAGCCTAGAGTTAGAGTAAGGAGCTACAGTCACAGTTCAATATATGGGTAGTCTATGATCCGATTTTTAGCTTAAGGTTTTAGCCTATATCTTAAGCTTAGAGTCTTAGTTTCAGTTGAAGCTTAGTATAGTATTTACTAGGAGTTTAAAGTTTGAGTTATAGCTTAGAGTTTTAGCCTAGAGTCTTAGCTTAGAGTTTTACTTAGAGTTGAAGTTTAGTTTAGTTATAGTTAAGAGTTTAGATTTTAGCTTAGAGTCTTAGCTTAGAGTTTTAGTTAGAGTTGAGGTTTAGTTTAGTTATAGTTAAGAGTTTAGAGTCTTAGCTTAGAGTTTTAGTTAGAGTTCTAGTTTAGTTATAGTTAAGAGTTAGAGTTTTAGCTTAGAGTTTTAGCCTAGAGTCTTAGCTTGGAGTTTTAGTTAGAGTTGAAGTTTAGTTTAGTTAGAGTTAAGAGTTTACAGTTTTAGCTTAGAGACTTAGCTTTTAGTTAGAGTTCTAGTTTAGTTTAGTTTTAGTTAAGAGTTTTAGCTTAGAGTTTTAGCCTAGAGTCTTAGCTTAGAGTTTTAATTAGAGTTGAGGTTTAGTTTAGTTAAAGTTTAGAGTTTAGAGTTTTAGCTTAGAGTCTTAGCTTAGAGTTTTAGTTAGAGTTCTAGTTTAGTTTAGTTTTAGTTAAGAGTTTTAGCTTAGAGTTTTAGTTAGAGTTGAAGTTAGTTTAGTTATAGTTAAGAGTATAGAGTTTTAGCTTTGAGTCTTAGCTTAGATTTTTATTTAGAGTTATATTTTAGTTTAGTTTTAGTTAAGAGCTTTAGATTAGATTTTTAGCCTAAAGTCTTATCTTAGAGTTTTAGTTGGATTTGAAGTTTAGTTTAGTTATAGTTAAGAGTTTAGAGTTTTAGCTTAGAGTCTTAGCTTAGAATTTTAGTTAGAGTTCTTGTTAAGTTTATTTTACTTAAGAGTTTTAGCTTAGAGTTTTAGCCTAGAGTCCCTGTGTAGAATTTTTATCAGACTGGCAGGTAAATGAAGTTATAGTTAATAGTTAATAGTCTTAGCCCAGAGTCTTAGTTATATTTCCTTTGCAGTTTAGTTTTAGTTAAGAGTTTTAGCGTAGAGTTTTACCCTACAGCTATATAGCAATGTTTTAGTCACACTATAAGTTTATATTATCAATAGTTAAGCGTGTAGATCTTTGGCTTAGAGTCTTAGCTTCGAGTTTTAATTAGAGCTCTAGTTTAGTTTAGTTTTAGTTAAGAGTTTTAGCTTAGAGTTTTAGCCTAGAGTCTTATCTTAGAGTTTTTAGCTAATGTCGAAGTATATATTAGTTATAATCAGTAGTTTGAAGCTTCGTCCAAATGTCTTAGTTGAGTTCCTCGTTTAGATCTCTAGATCAGTTTAGTATTATTTCTTTGATTTAGCTTCGAATTTTAGCTTAAAGTCTTAGCTTAGAGTCTTAGCTGGAGTTGAAATTTAGATTAATTATATTCAAGAGTTAAGAGCTATCGCGTAGAGTATTAGCTTAGTATCTTAGCTAGAGTTATAGTTTAGTTTAGTTTTAGTTAAGAGTTTTAACTTAGAGTTTTAGCCTAGTGTCTTAGCTGAGAGTTTTAGTTAGAGTTGAAGTTTAGATTAATTATAGTTAAGAGTTTAGAGCTATGGCTAAGAGTTTTATCGTAGAATTTTAGCTAGAGTTCTAGTTAAGTTTAATTTTAGTTAAGAGTCTTAGCTTAGAGTTTTAGCCTAGAGTCTTAGCGAAGAGTTTTAGTTAGAGTGGAAGTCTAGTTTAGTTATAGTTAACGAGTTTAGAGATTTAGCCTAGAGTCCTAGCTTAGATTTTTAGTTAGAGTTCTAGTTTAGTTTAGTTTTAGTTGAGAGTTTTAGCTTAGAGTTTTAGCCTAAAGTCGAGGAGGGAGACAATAGATATTGATGACAATACTAAACTAACATAGCCACAAAATTCCAAATTATTACACTGAAATACCAAGCCATAGGTTAGTTTAGGTTAGAGTCTAACCTAACCTAATCTAACCTATGGTTTTGGTATTTCTATGTAATAATGTGGAACTTTGTTTTGTGGAATATTACACAGAAATACCAAAACCATAGGTTAGATTAGGTTAGGTTAGACTCTAATCTAAACTAACCTATGGTTTTGGTATTTCAATGTAATAATGTGGAATTTTGTGGTTTTGTTAGTTTAGTATTGTCATCAATATCTATTGTCTCCCTCCTTGACTTTAGGCTAAAACTCTAATCTAAAACTCTTTACTAAACTAAACTAGAACTCTAACTAAAACTCTAAGCTATGACTCTAAGCTAAAACTCTAAACTCTAAACTCGTTAACTATAACTAAACTAAACTTCAACTCTAACTAAAACTCTAAGCTAAGACTCTAGGCTAACATTTTAAGCTAAAACTCTTAACTAAAACTAAACTAAACTAGAACTCTAACTAAAACTCTAAGCTAAGACTCTAGGCTAAAACTCTAAAATCTTAACTAAAACTAAACTAAACTAGAACTCTAACTAAAATTCTAAGCTCAGACTCTAAGCTAAAACTCTAAACTCTTAACTAAAACTAAACTAGAACTCTGACTAAAACTCTAAGCTATGACTTTAAGCTAAAACTCTAAACTCTTAACTACAACTAAACTTCAACTCTAACTAAAACTTTAGGTTAAAACTCTAGGGTAAAACTATAAACTCCTAACTAAAGCTAAACTAAACTAGAACTCTAACTAAAACTCTAAGCTAAAACTCTAAACTCTTAACTATAACTAAACTAAACTAGAACTATAGCTAAAACTCTAAGCTATGACTCTTGGCTAAAACTCCAAAATCTTAACTATAATTAAACTAAACGTCAACTCTAACTAAAACTCTAAGCTAAGACTCTAGGCTAAAACTCTAAGCTAAAACTCTTAACTATAACTAAACTAAACTTCAACTCTAACTAAAACTCTAAGCTAAGACTCTAGTGTAAAACTCTTAACTATAACTAAACTAGAACTCTAACTAAAACTCTAAGCTAAGATTCAAAGCTAAAACTCTAAACTCTTAACTAAAACTAAACTAAACTAGAACTCTAACTAAAACTCTAAGCTAAGAGTCTAACTAAACTAAACTTCAACTCTAACTAAAACTCTAAGCTATGACTCTAGGCTAAAACTCTAAGCCAATGGGTTAAAGAAAAAACCGGAAAAAAAGTTGGATAATTTCTAAGTCTAAAAAAATCCAGTCCAAAAAAAAACTTAAGAAAAGTATAAAAAAAATGGAGGGGGGGCAAAAAGTTCAGGAGGGGCCTTGGGGGTTGCGGTTGTGGACCTTACAACACTGTTCAAACGGAACTTGTGTATTATAATGACCACAGACTTTCACCCCAAATCATCCTCTAAAATGTCTCAAACTGTTTCACCCAAAAAATCCCTAAAATGTCTCAAACTGTTGGCACAAATATGAAGGATGAATATAATCATCAAACAACCATCCAATAACCAGATGTGAAAATCCAATTTATTGTTGAACTTATGTTGACATCCAAAGAAAACAACAAACAAATTGACCAACACATATAGCCATCAAACAACCATCCAATAACCAGATGTCTACATCCAAGTTGTTGTTGAACTTATGTTGACATCCAAAGAAAACAACAATCAAATTGACCAGCACACAAAACCATCAAACAACCATCCTATCACCAGATGTCCACATTCAAGTTGCTGTTGAACTTATGTTGACATCCAATAAACATCCAGCTATTGTTGTTGACATCCAATAAACATCCATCAACAGTGAGAAACACCATGAAAAACATCCACAGTGAGAAAAACCATGTCTCAAACTGTTGGCACAAATATGAAGGGTGAATATAATCATCAAACAACCATCCAATAACCAGATGTCTACATCCAATTTGTTGTTAAACTTATGTTGACATCCAAAGAAAACAACAAACAAATTGACCAACACATAAAACCATCAACCAACCATCCAATAACCAGATGCCTACATCCAAGTTGTTGTTGAACTTATGTTGACATCCAAGAAACATCCAGCAGTTGTTGTTGACATCAAAGAAACATCCATCAACAGTGAGAAAAACCATGAAAAACACCCACAGTTAGAAAAACCATGAAAAACACCCTCAGTGAGAAAAACCATAAAAACATGCATTAATTATGTAATTTCAGTATTCAATAACATTGTACCGTTAGAATTCAGTACGCATGCGGATTTTCCCCATAGCATTTCCAAGTTCCCTGACTGGTCTAGAAAGAACACTTTTACCAAGGACATTAAATCTCTTCCTGATTTTTTTTTACCAAGGACATTAAATCACTTCCTGGCTTTTTACCAAGGACATTAAATCTCGTTCAGACTTTTTACCAATGACATTAAATCTCGTGTTGGAGTCAATACACTTAGAAACAACAAACAAATTGACCTTGAAAGAGACACGTGATCCTGTCCCGCTAACGGGTAAATAACATTGTCTATGCGGTTAGGTACCGTTAGACTCGATTATAGATGGCAGCAGCCATCTCGTTCCGTATTCAATAAGGGGATTCTACTCATACCCTAGAAAAGAACCTATTCCAGAGATGTATGTGTTATATCATCTCTTATCAAAAGATGCGCGTTCTATATTATCTTGTCCGTGAAGATGTAGTTTTTGTCAACAATTTTAATTCACTTTTACTTTATTTTTCGTTAACGGTGTCATTTATGGCTGCAATATACTATATATGGCGTAATTTAAAAAGTGCACTTGCCAAAATTTCCGGAAATTAGGTAAGAGAACCAATTATTTATCAAGAGATACATGCGTTATATCATCTTATGTATGAAGTATTTTTTGTCAAAAATTGCATTCAATTACTGCATTATCTTTTGTTAATTGCAGAAGACACCCTTTGCTGTAGCTTACTTTCAAATGGGCACTTAAACAGCTCTCTGTATTGTTCCAGTGCCCCACAATCGCTGACGAAAATAAATGAATAAAAAAAAGTACACATGAAATCAAAAAAGTGGTTTTCTTTTTTTTTCAAGGTAGGGGGCACTGGATTTTAGACACTGGTGATTTCGATGGCACAATTTTTTATTTTCACCCAACACGATTCACGAAGGTTTTCAGGCTATCTTTTGAAATTCTAATAAATTTGTTTTCGAAATTAACTTTTTTTTTATTAAGATTAATCTGAATCAAAGTTGGTATTCCTGACTCTGGTTTAAATGCTGGTCTTTTTAAACAGGGGTTTAATTTGCTATGGAGCAAAGGGGGTGCAATTGCCCCCTAGACCCCAGTTTGCCCCCAGCAAAAATTTTGTTTCTTCAAAAATCTTGTCAAAACTAAGATAAGTCTGCATAATTCAAGCATTGGGTCTGTTTTCTTTAGTATATCTTGGCCCTTATGATACTATGTGGCTTATTTTTCAATTTGCACTGAAATTTTCACTTTTTTTTGAAAAATTGGCTTCAAATTTGCCCTCCCCCCCAGGATTTTGACGGAAATACGCCACAGGTTCTTAAGCCCCTTTTTCTATTTTTGGTTACTATGGCCGTAATTGGTTCTATACTAGGTTGCAGCTGTCATTGCAACCGTGACAAAACTTGAAAATATTATACTCACTCAATCTCACGAAAGTCATCAATCCAAATTTCGAGCTTAGAGCCGAAGTTTCCAATTTCATCATAAATCGTGAACGAAATATCCTTCGAGCTAATTGGATCTTCGACTCTTTGAATTCTCAGATCTTTGGTGTCCAGTACCTGTAATGCAAGTAGAGACATTTAACTGAATTGGGCAATTTGCAATGAGTAGTAAGACCTACACAAATACTACGGTCCTATCCATACCTACAAAGATGTTACAGTCCTTCCCCCATGCCCACAGATATACTACGGTCTCCCCCCATGCCTACAGTGCTCCCTCCTCGCCTACACGGATACTACGGTCCCTCATTCTTAAACGTATACCATGGCCCTCCCCAATGCCTGCATTGGTACAAGCACGCCCTCCCCATGCCTACAATACAAGCACATCCTCCCAATGCCTAAATTATCCAAGTGCCCCCATTCCCTTACTGCTGCCATTACAAGTACTACGGTCACCTTGTACCTCAATCGGTTATTTCTGGTAGGTGATTTAGTAGGCTTGTTCGAGTGGATATAAGGTGGAATCTTAGATATATTTTATAGTAATGTGATTATAATTTTTCTTCAAGTTTTATTTAAGAAACATAATATACTATGGAAAATGAGTGGTTTTGCACTTTTGGAAGTTGATTTTGGGGTCGGCAGCAGTAGTGATACGGAGAAAGGAGCCACCAGCATTGCAGGAGAAATTACAAGGGTATGTCTGCTAACCCTCGAGTAGGATGAGATGTTTGCAAGATTCATGATATCATTGTGCAAGTTCAAGTTAGAGGAACAGTGATAGTTTGCAGCAAAACTTAATATAATGCCTGCACACAGACTACAAGATGAATTAAACGCAATTGTGAAACATGTTGGGGACATTGACTTGAATCAGGATGTGAAAAAAGAGTGAAAAGTACATGCTATTTTATTATTACAATTTTAAAAATAAAAATGTTTCTTCATCGACATATTTTCCTCTGTCTCCCAAAGCAGCTAGAAGGTGACCATCTTAAGAGCTTAATCGGTGCAAAAGAATATTTCTAAGTATTAGTTAGTTTGTCATCAGTTGTGTGAGAGTCAATTTAAAATGAATGAAGTGGACAGACAAAACTCATACAGAGTCTTGTTATTTTGGAAAAATCAATCGATCTAAACTCAAACAATTTTCAAAGATTATCAGTACGGAAGAGAATCTCCAGTCAAAGTATGATTGATGATATCATCAAATCCCGTGGCCGGCGACTCTCCAGCCACGGATCATTGTATGAGAGTTTTTGCTGACCAAGGCACAACAAATTTACATTGTGCATTTCTTTGAAAATTGTCCAAGCTTTCAAATACTCCTCCCCCTCTCTCGGGGGAACCAATAGGAGATCATATTCAGCGGGATAGTCAATGTAAAGGAATATTTTTTGGATGAGTTAGTTTCTGTATCAGTAGTGTGAGAGTCAATTGTCAAACTGTATACATTGTATACTGCAATTTCTATAGTAAAAAGGTAAGTAATGAGTAAATAGTAACTTTAAAGATAAATTTAATGATATAAGGAAAATCAATTGTAATTACTCCAGCTGTTTAACGTATGGCCTTCATAGACAGGCAAATAGAAAATTCGCCACTAAAGATGGTAGAGCTGCTGATTTCACTTCACACCACATCGAATAGGGAGCGCCTCACCACATTGCATTGAGACATAGGGTACTCCTTATTACATTACATTGAGACAAACAGTACTCCTCACAACATTGCATTGAAATATATGATTTCTGACCCTTTTTAACCCCATTAATCTGAGAGATATTTACCCCCTTATTTTTGTGCCCGCGGAAATTCCACAAACTTACGGTGTATGACATTACAGGTGGTAAACTTGGTACGGTTTAAAGCTGAGCTAGTCGGAACCGTGGGTCTAGCTTATTTCCAAATACGCTTCGGAACCAAACTATTTACGAAATACGTTGCTTTGAAATTAGAAGTTTGTTCAAGTCTGATCAGCTTTCCATTATCTAGTCAGGGTGACATGTGATAGACGCTCGTAGGAGGAGAATATTCCTAGAGTAGGGTTTTACCTATGCATTAGGACTTTTCAAAATTTTTCAGGTTATCAATTTAAACTATATCTTTTTATTGGTACATTTTAAAGAAATTTTGTCACATTATACTTGCATTAGATCTTTCTTCTATAGGGGCGTTCGTGTCGCCAGTGTCACTATACTAGCTGCTTTTCAGGGGGTTACTTCCTGCTTGGTGTTTTAACTGATTATTTTCATTATTTTAAAAAAAATTATTTTCTAAGGGGAACTCTCTATATCCCCTTCGTGAGGCCCTGGCCTTTCTGAAGATTAGGGCACAAATGCAGTTCAATTTGTTTAACTTAAACCTTTTAGTTTATATTTTAGTGTATATACTCTTTTTAGGTACTGGTGCGTAATACGGACACTTTTATATACTAATGAGAGACAAACCCGCTAGACTGGTTTTTTCAAGAGACCGCTATTCAGAAATGGAATGCAAAGAGTAGTTTTCATTGCGTTTACGATATTTGAACTGTTGTTTTGGGGGGTTTAGGGGGGGGGAGGAACCTAGGTTAGGTTAGGTTACGTATTTAATATATTGTATGCTGTTCCCCTACCCCCCTAATGTGCAAATATATATCCCAAATTTGTTTATAAACTATTATATATTCATCCTATTTTATTTCATTAACATTAACCAAACTTGACTTTTTAGAAGTGTCCGTATAATGCACCAGTGCCACTTTTTAACATTTTTTTCTTTTTATTAAATTTTAACAGATCATTTTCTATATTTTATGATTTGGTCTTTTTTTAAGGGGAACTCTCTGTATCCCCCTCGCGTGGCCCTGAATTTTCTGAGGATTGGGACCCGCATACAGTTTGACTTCTTTAAATCATACCTTCTAGCTTATATTTTAGCGTAAATCAACTTTTTAACTTTTTTTTGCATTTATTAAATTTTAACGCCGCTTTTTTTGTTCCTAAATATACAGTTAGGAGGTTCGTGGCTTACCGTCAGGGGGTTCGGGGCTACTCCCTGCAAGATGTTTTAACCGATTATTTTCTGTATTTTAAGATTTGTTTTTTTTTTTGAAGGGAAAGTCGTAAGACCCTGGCTTTTCTGAAGATTGGGGCCCATATACAGTTCAATTCCCTTAACTCATATTTCCCACCTTGTATTTTAGCGTATATAAACATTTTTATGTTTTCTTTTCCATTTATCAAATCTTAACAGCGTATTCCCTGTATTTTAACACTTCTTCTTTTTAAGAGGAACTCGATGTCCCCCTTCTAGGGGCTCTAAGGCAGGGTGACATGCCTTAGACGCTTGAAGGAAGGGATACACATAGAATAGGGTGTAGATCTATTCTAAATATAAAGATTGGGCAAGCTTAAACATGTTTATTGATCAATTGTATTCAACAAAGAAATTTTTTAATATTTCCTTTTTCCATTTCTTAAATTTTAACAGTTTATTTTCTGTATTTTAACTGACCCTTTTAAAGGAATGTCTCAATATCACCGTCTTGGCTTATGGCTTTTCTGAAGATTGGGGCCCGCGTGCCGTTCTATTTTCTTTCATTCATACTTTCTTGGTTATCTTTAGAGTCCATTAACTTTTAACCTTTTTTTCCATTTATTAAATTTTAGCCACGGATTTTCCGCATTTTAACATTTGATCCTATTAAGGGGAAGTCTCTATATTACCGTCTTGAAGACTGGGCCCTTTTCAGGCTTTGAGGCCGACGAAGAATTCAGTCCCCATCTTGGGGCCCAAGCCCTTCTAGGGTTGAGGCTCATATCATCTTCAATTTTATTTAATTGCCATTTTTTGGCTTTATTTTACCGTATGTTAACTTTTTTCAGAAATATACAGAGATTTTTTTGTTGTGTTCATTATTTAATAAGAAATTTTCTATATTGAAGTTTTCACGAGAAGATAGGAAAGTTTTCACGACATAGTGCTGAGAGATAGGGTTTTCTTCACGGTATTGCCATGAGAAATGGGGCATTCCTCACCACATTGCATTGACAGATAGGGTAATCCACACAACATGGCATTGGAGCATAGGGGATTTTCTACGCTAAGGGGCGCTAAGGAACGGGTTTTATATGGGGGGGGGGCGATATACCTAGAGTATTTTTTTTTTAATATGAACTAGGAGTTTTCTAACCATTTTGTTTTTTTTAATTTACTCCAAATCTCGTTATTGATAGCTTTTATAAGAATCTTTAAGTTATACTTGCAATAAATCTTTTTTTTTCTATTTATATTGTCTTAGGATTCGAAAAAGCTAGGCGAAAAAAAACCCATCTATATCTTAAAAACACATTTGAGTGACAGGGTGACATGCGTTAGACGCTCGGAGGGGGCGGGGGTGATATGCCTAGAGTAAGGTATTTCGTGCTTTGACTTATCGGAAGTTATGAATTAGAATAGCTAGTCGGCTGTTTGGGTTTTCAGAATTAGGATATATAGCTTTTAATGGGTGTCTAGTTCTCGAGGGTTATTATTTGAGATGTTTACCTTAGTATTTCATGACTTGACTTGTCTGAAGTTATGAATTAGAATATTTAGCTAACTATTTAGGTTTTCAGACTTAAGTTTTTTAGTTTTCCGGTGGTGTTTGATTCCCGAAGCATAAATTTTGAGATGTTTACTTTAGCATTTCGTGCATTGATTTGTCTGAAGTTAAGAATTAGAATAGTTAGTTGCCTGTTTGGGGTTCCCAGACGTAGATTTCTTAGTTTTTCGTAGATGTTTGATTCCTGAGGCTTATTCTTTCAAATTTTTACTTTGGTAATTCTTGGTTTGACTTGTCTGAACTTAGTAATTAGATTAGTTAGTTGGCTGTTTCGGGTTTTCAGCTTTCCACTTCTAGCTTTTCATGGGTGTTTAATTCTCGAAGTTTATTATTTGATTTGCTTTCCTTGATATTTCGGGATTTTCCTAGTCTGAAGTTACGAATTAGAATTGTTAGTTTACTGTTCGAGTTTTCAAATTTAGGTTTATTACCAATCCGTGGGTCTTTGGTTCCCGATGGTTATCATATGATATGCTTACTCTGATATTTCGTGTTTTGTCTTGTCTCAAGTTATGAATTAGAATACTTATTTGGCTGTCTGGGGATTTCATACTTAGGTTTTCTAGCTTTTTGTGGGTTTCCGAAGCGTATTATTTGAGATGTTTACTTTTGTATTTCGTGGATTAACTTGTCTGAAGATATGAAATAGAATAAGCTGCCTGTTTGGGGTTTTCAGACTTAGATTTCCTAGCTTTTCGTGGGTGTTTGATTCCCAAGGCTTATTATTTGAGATATTTACTTTGGTATTTCATGGTTTGAATTGTCTGAAGTTATGAATTAGAAAAGTTACTTGACTTTTTCGGGTTTTCAGACTTATATTTCTTATCTTTTCGTGGTTTATTCGTGTCCCAAGTTTATTATTTGACATGTTTACTTTAGGTGTTTCGTGACATAACCTGTCTGAACTTATGAATTAGAGTGGATGTTTGGGCCTTATAGACTTAGATTTCTAATCTTTTCGTGGGTGTGTCGTGTCTGAAGCTTATTATTTGAGATGTTTACTATGGTATTTAATGATTTGATTTGTCTGAATTTATGAATTGGGATTGTTAGTTGGCTGTCTGGGTTTTTCTGGCTCAGGTTTCATAGTCTTTATTGGGTATATGGTGTCGAACACTTATTATTTCAGATGTTTACTTTCGAATTTCATGGTTTGACTTGTCTGAAACTTATGACTAGGTCTTTGTTGGGTAAAGTTTTCACGACTTCTTATAGGTGTATCGAGCCTGAAATATATGCTAACAATTTTTATTTAAAGTGTGAAAAATCCCTTCAAAGATTCTTGATTGAGAAACTATAACAAAAACTTGAAAAAAAATCAAAAAAATTAATACGGTATTAAAAAAAAAATCAAAACATCAAATTTAAAAATATCAAGTTAAAACACTAAAATTAAAAAAATAATTGAAAGCACTGAACTTAAAAAACAAAAACTTAACCTAAAGTAGCCTAAGTTAAAAGCGGTAAAAGCTTCATAAAATTGCGCTTTTTTAAAAATTTTACTCCTATTTGATTGAAGCAGTATTCCCTCTTTTTTTTAAGGTTTTGAATATTGTTTTTAGTGTATTGAATTTTGTTTTTTTTAATTTATTGTTTTGAATTTATCTTTTTTTAATTTAATGTTTTGATTTAGTTTTTTCAATATGAATTTTGCTTTTGTCAAGTTTCTGTTTCTCAGTCAACAATCGTTGAAGGGCTTTCTTACGCTTAAAATTTGAAGTTTTACCTTACATTTCAAATATGATACACCTATAGTAAGTCAAGAAACTTAGTTAAGAAAAGACCCAGTTATAACTTCTAGACATGTCTGCCAAAGTTATGACCAAAATGGAAATTATTCTCAACAGGGTCTGAGCAACTCTGTTCCCTGATTCCATGTGGATTTTTTTTCTTTATATGGCGTTCATTTGAAAAATCGACTATTTTATGCTAAATAAACAATTCTACTCAATTCTAGTATCCTTTAAAAAAAACTTTACAGGGTTTGAGAGACTCTGTTCCCGGATTCCATGTGGATTTTGTTCTTTACTTGGTGTTCAAAAAAAAAAGAGCGAAAATGTTTTGGTTAAATGAATTATTTTTTTATCCTTTAAAGGAGGTTTACAGGGTTTGACAGACCCGGTTCTCTGATTTCATGTGGTTTTTTTTTATATAATTGGCGTTCATTAAAAAACGAAGATTTTCCTTAAATAAATAACTCTTGTATAATTTAAAATAGCTTTATGGGGTTTGAGAGACTCTGTTCCTTGACTTCTTGTGTTATTTTCTTTGCTTGGCTTTCATTAAAAAAAAGGAAAATTTGTTTGTTAAATAAATTATTATTGTATCCTTTAAAAGAGCATTACGGGATTTAAGAGGCTCTGTTCCCTGATTTCATGGGGATTTTTCTATACTTGGCGTTCATTAAAAACGAATATTTTTTTGTTAAATAAATAATTCTTGTATCCTTTAAAAGGGCTTCATGGTGTTTGAGATACTCTGTTCCTGATTCCATGTGGTTTTTTTATTATTTGGCATTCATTTAAAAAACCAAGATTTTCTGATAAATAAATAATTCTTGTGTCCTTTAAAAGAACTTTACGGGATTTGAGAGACTCAGCTCCCTGATTCCATGTGGGTCTTTTTTCTTTATTTGGCGTTCATTAAAAAACGAAGATTTTTTGTTAAAATAAAAATTCCTGTATCTTTTAAAAGAGCTTTACAATGTATGAGAGACTCTGTTCCCTGATTCCACGTTGTTGTTTTTTCTTTACTTGGCGTTCATTAAAGAAAGAAATTTTTTTGGTTAAATAAATTATTCTTGTATCCTTTAAGAGCTTTCCAGGGTTTGAGGGACCCTGGTCCCCGATTCCATGTGTTTTTTTCTTTACTTGGCGTTCATTAAAAAAAACGAAGATTTTTTGGTAAATAAATAATTATTGTATTCTTTAAAAGAACATTACGGGGCTTAAGAGTTGTGGAGCCACTCTACTTTCTACCGGGGCCCACCCCCGATTTCTACCGGAGCCCTCTGACGTCATGGCACCCAAAGGGAAAATAGCATTGGATTTCTACCGGAGCCCTCTGACGTCAGGCGACACAACTGTTTCTAGCAGGAAAGAGTTCAATGTCCTTGGCAATAGTTCGAGGACACACCCTTTTCCTTGATACTAGGCAAGAGCCTGTCTAGACACGTTTCCAGGTGGTTGAAACTATTGATCGAGGATCAGTATCTTTCTGGAAGTGGGACAGTCAACATGGATGCCTATACACTATTGAATATTAAAAGTGCTGATGAAACGGGACCTAGAGTGCCTAAGGTGGCGGTAGAAATTACAAGGGAATCTCGACTAACCCTAGAATGGGACAAGATGTATAATGGGTGTGTTATTAGATTAAGCAAATTAAAGTCGGAAGAACACTTCTGCTTCGCAGCTAAGGTGAATATAGCGCATATACAGAAACTTCAAGATGGATTAAATGCGCCGGCGAAATATATCAAAGAGAACAATTTATGGAAAACAGTCTGTGTATGATAGTGAGGGTGTTAAAATTGATAGAATTGAAAAATAGAAAATCATGTGCAATCTAGAAAAATTGGAAAAATAGTTAATTTTAGACCATTAATTTCTGGAATTATCCCTTGAAAGAAAGATATTATCACGGGAAATGCTTAACGATATTACGAGAACCGTTCCCCTTCTTTGGACTATTGTATAAAGCTTTGTCTTCGTGGTACCCAAGCTTTTATTCAATTTATAGATATTTTAATCGAGACAAAACAAAATGATATTTTGGTTTTGTTCTTAACCACTACATAGACGGCCATTTTGTAACGCTCCTAGGATATGTTGTTTGAGAGCAGGGTTGCCACCGTCAGTAGGATTTTACTAGATCTAATAAAAATAAAAAAAATTAGTAAATTTAGAGGATCTAGTAAGTTTCCCGAAATCTAGTAAAAAGTCAAGATTTGTAGTAAACAAAACTTTGTTTTTTTTTTCCATGAGTTCAGGGAAAAAAAATTAGGGTACATTCATTACAAAATCTGATTTCGATTACGTTAGATATTATGGCTATTATTGCTCTCATATTTGCGATTTCGCGTCAAACCTAGCGCTTAAAAATCTCTTCTTTTCTCTTGGCTTCTTCTTGATATTCGATTTGAAAGGCAAACTATGTAAAATCAGGACTGGTATGCCGGCTTAATTTGTTATCAGAAAATTTTCTTAGACTCTCATAACAGCTGCTACGTTTGTTAGTTAGCCTTGTCCCTTTTTAAAGATACTGCTGGAAACAAACTTTTTCCATACTTGCCAAAGTTCTTTCTGACTCTCTGCAGCTTGCCCCATTCAAGTTCTGGAGCAGAAAGACAGTTCTTGATTTTGTCGGTCATCAAAACTAGAAACCAGAATAGGCTAAATGTCTCGAATGTTTCGTCCCTGATGAAAACGAAGCAAATTTTTCTCAGGTCGTCAAGTGGAGTACATGACTGGGTGATCCCCAGTGATTTGACTCGGGCTATCAAGAAATGGAAACAAGTAGATCCCTTAAGTCAGAATTTGACACTAGTGGATACTTTATTCGGATGAGGCCAAGGACGATTAAAGCCTTTTAAGTGCAACTTTTTTTAATTGTGACTACATATTTTTCTTCTAACTTTTCAATTTGTATGATTTGCCTGACCTGAAGAATATTGACACAATGTTTTTTTAAAACTAATTATTGCATGTTAGAGAAGTTTCCTTTTTCTTGGCAGCCCTAGCCTAATTTGAGGTGTACCTTTTAAATTACACATTTTTACAACTAAACCGGTAGCCGATTACGTCATTTCCGTTTTGAAGTGACATAGATTGCATTGGTTTTTGATTCCCTTGAATACAAACGAGAGAGAATCCAGAGAAAATCAGTTTAAAAAATCCTAAATTAATTGCTTTAAAATTTGCCAGAAATCTTTGTAAGCACCTTATCCCTTATTTAAAGACCAGCCCAATTAGTGTTTTAAAAGTGGCAAATTTCCTCTTAAAAATGCAAAATTGAAGGGTTTAGATTTCAAACCAAAAAACGGAAACTGGGGGACAAATTTCAAAAGCTGTCATTTTCAAACACACCTCAGATTCTAAGCACTCCAGCTCCTGAATTGCTTCGTAAATATGAGTTTTAGCTGTTTTTCTTCGTTAATTGTTTGACATCTTGGGTACGCCGCATCTGGAATATGAAGCCTATCCAGTAGTATATCCAAATAATAAAAAAAAAGGATTTTTAAGCTTATAGGTTTCCGGAATTTTCAATCATACTATGAAAACGAAAGAAAATAGGAAAAGATAGAAAAAAAGAAGAAAATGGAAAAATTATTGTGGAAATCTATTGATTATCGTCTTTAAATCTATTGATTTAAAGACGGGCTTCACCAGAAGGATTTCCAGAATCTAAGATTCCAGACTATTGTTTGACATCTTGGGTACGCCGCATCTGGAATATGAAGCCTATCCAGTAGTACATCCAAATAATAAAAAAAAGAATTTTTGAACTTATAGGTTTCCGGAATTATCAATCATACTATGAAAACGAAAGAAAAGAGGAAAAGAGAGAAAAAAAAGAAGAAAATGGAAAAATTATAGTGGAAATCTATTGATTATCCTCCTATAATGATGGTGTGCGTGCGGCGGTAGCCACACGCGGAAAATTTTTTTTTGAGCATTTACTAAAAACAGATGCGATTTAGTAAATTTTTCCTCTCAGATACAGTAAATTCTTCCAGGGCAGGGTGGCAACCCTGTTTGAGAGTCAGTTTGTTTTTGGAAGTACACCAGTCAACACCGAAAAATGTTTTACACATGCCCATTATGCTTGTATACATTGGGCAGCTTGTCATCCTGTGAAAATTGTACTTTTGCTGATGACTACAATAGAAAGTGTAAATTATGCAATCTATGTAAATGGCATAGAGGATATGCAGCGTAAATTATAGGCTGCAATTCATGTCTTGAAGAAATTTGTGACTGTCGTAATAGAGGATTCTTATGCTCCAATTGTCACTATGATAAATATGATCAATGGGGAAACAATTATCCTGGCTTGATTGTGAAAAACCTCAAACGTGAGTTCGGTTTATTTTTAAGAGACTGGTATCGTTCTGGCTTTAAATTATTTTGGGAAGAAGAACCTGGTCTATGCTTCAATTGTTGGAATAATAAAAGAGTCTGGTTTTTATGACCTCACTGTGAAGATACTGGCTATTATGATTATAAATCAACAGACTTTTATTTGGCTGTTACAGAAAAAGATTCTTCATATGAGAATTTTGTATGTGACACTGCTTCAAATAAGCAAATTGAAACACGTGAATTTTATCATTTGAATTAGAGTAGTATTATAGACTTTACAAAGAGATTTAATAAAAATGAAGTTGCCCTGTATTGTAGAAAAAGTTACCCTGACTATGCACATCAAGACGAGTACAAACTAAATCCTGACGAGCTATCACCACTTATAGTTTTCGAAGATTACCTGTACGTAGAAGAAGAAATCTAAAGTACACAGTGTTTTGTGCAAAATTTTATTAATAAACAAATTTACGTACATTTTTAAAGCATTTCACTTTTAGGGCATCGAAATTTATATTATAGAGGTAAGAAAGAGTATTTTCAACTAGAAAATCGTTCAATCGAGTATTGTCACCATATATCTTGATAAATTCCTTGTAAGTATGTCCACGACTTCGAAAAATAAAATATAATAGGGCGTGAAAACCACAGCTTTTCGTTGATAGATCTTGCACCCGATTCCGAATTTGAATAATAGATTTCCCGCTCTGCTCAAGAAAATTTTGTATATGAGGTGTGTAGAATGTATACGGCAAGCCAAGCGGATCAAAAAATTCTATATTGGTTCTTGTTTGAAAGATGCATAACCAATGCCCTGTCTTTAGACTGGAAGGACTGTTATTAACAATGATCAGGGTATTGTCAACGTGTTGAATATGCACCAGGAAATCTGAAAGTATGCAATAAGATTAATATTTGTTCATGTAGGGGTCCATGTTAAATACATCAATTATTAGTTCCATGTTCATAGTGTCAAGTCTAATAAAACACTGCCGTCAGGAGTAATTTCCCAATAGGTTTCAAATTGATTTAGCGAGATTAATGCGATGCTTTCCTCCAACGGTTTGGCAAAGTTACACTCTATCCGTACATTTCTCGTCCTGACAATATTCATATATTGAGTACCAGACATATCTAGTACAATAATGCCATGCGTTTTCGAAAACATTTCTTCACTTATACCCTTTTCGAACAACTGAGAATCTCGATCTAGGGATTGCATTGTCAATTCGTAGAAGTTTCAGTAGGATATATCAAAGTATAGACTGTAGAGTGGAATTCCGTTCACTTTACATACCAGAGATGAAAGTCCAAATAATTCAAATTTATGCAGGGAATATGTCCATGCTCCAACAGCGCTAGCACTTTTTAAAAAGGCCAATGCCAATTTTGAAGGAATTTAGCCATTGATAAATGATGAATCGGTATAGGTACGCGTACCTGTAGCAATATTACGCTGATTCGTGATTGTATGAGGAGCACGTAGTTTTATATTGTTACCACTGTCTCTTAATTTTTCAATCGCCAAAGCCACATAACTCATAACTTGTTGTTTTCGTACATAAAGTATTGCCGAGGTGAGAGAGACTGTTACATTGGGTGCTGCGTTCAGTACTTTTCGTATAATATAATTGGACGGCGCAAGTTGTAGTTTTATATCAATATCTTTACATTAGGAGGCACTCTTTGAGGTATATTAAATATCTCATGATTTAGTTTCCCAACTAAATGTAAAACTTTAGTTAGTATCAGTATTTGTTTTATATTCATATCCAATTGTCATACCTCTCAACTACTTATATGACATTGGTGTCATCAACATGAATTGTATATAACTTGCATAGTTTGAAAGATTATTGCTCGTGGTCACCAATGTTCCATTTATATAGACACTTATTTGTCGAAATAAATTATGTAATACACAATTCTCGTAGGATAACCCCTCGGCGGCATCTGGTTTTTCATTGTTCAATTTTTTAACAATGACATTTAAATCTATAAATGTCGAATTCAAATCTATAAAGTAGTCTTCATTAGAATAAATTTGAAAGAGGATATTTTCAGAGTTTGGTTGTTGCGGGTAATATTGTTCATAGTATCCATGTTTTACACTGACATCTACATTATCAGCATTGAAAATATTTAGAGATGAGGTGACTGAAGGATGAGAATCGTTATGTGGTGGATATGCCACGTTAGGAAAAGAAATCCTTTATGGATCTTTTAAATATCTGAGGAATAGTAATATTTAATATATTTTTATGTATTTTCTTAGAAAAACATGCCCACCCTTTACTGTATATATTAACCATTTCTATAATTTTGTTACAAAAACTAGTGTTTACGGTCAAAAATGCTTTATAGTTCAGTTTTTATGGATATGGTTAATATATGCAGTAAAGGGTGGGCATGTTTTTCTAAGAAAATACATAAAAATATATTAAATATTACTATTCCTCACATACTTAAAAGATCCAAAAAGGATTTATTTTCCTAACATGGCATATCTACAAGATAAAGATGTCTTAGTCACCTTCAGTCACCTCATCTCTAAATCTTTTCAATGCTGAAAATGTAGATGTCAGTGTAAAACATGTATACTATGAACAATTTTACCCGCAACAACCACTCTCTGAAAATGTCCACTTTCAAATTTATTCTAATGAAGACTCTTTATCGATCTGAATTCGACATTTATAGATTTAAATGTCATTGTTAAAAAATCGAACAATGAAAATCCAAGACCCGCCGATGGTTATCCTACGAAAGTTGTGTATTACATAATTTATTTTGAAAAATAAACGTCTACGTAAATGGAACATTGGTGAGCACGAGCAATAATCTTTCAAATTATGCATGCTATATGCAATTTATGATAATGACATCAATGTCCTATAAGAAGTTTAAAGGTGTAACAATTGAATAAGAACATAACACAAATATTGATGCTTCCAATATTCTTAGAGAGGCGACAACTAAAGATTTACATTTAGTTGGGAAACTAAATCATGAGATATTTAATATACCTCAATGGCGGCCTCTTATTGTTATGATTGATATAAAACTACAACTCGCGCCTTCCCATTATATTATACGAAAAGTACTGGACGCTGCGCCATATATAACAGTGTCTCTCACCTCGGCAATACTTCATGTACGAAAACAACAAGTTATGAGTTCTGTCGCTTTGGCAATTGAAAAATTAAGAGTCAGTAGTAACAATATCAAACTATTTGTTCCTCATACGATCAAGAATCAACTTCATATTGCTACAGGTACGCGTACTTTTACCGATTCATCATTTATCAATGGTGATTTCCTTCAAAATTGGCATTGGGTTTTGTAAAAAGTGCTAGCGCTGTTGGAGCCTGGACACATTCCCTACAGAAATTTAAATTGTTTGGACTTTCGTCCCTGGTATCTAAAGTAAATGGAATTCCACTCTAGAACTTATTCTTTGATAAACCCTACAGGACCCTCTATAAATTGACAATACAATCCCTAGATCGAGATTCTCAATTATTCGAAAATGGTATAAGTGAACAATTGTTTGCGAAAACGCATGGCATTATTTTATTAGATTTTTCTGGTACTCAAGATAGGAGTATTGTCCGGACATGAAATGTCCGGATAGAGTGTACCTTTGCTAAACCATTGGAAAAAAGCATTGCATTAATCTCGCTAAATCAATTTGAAACCTATTGGGAAATTACTCCTGACGGCAGTGTTTTATTAGACTTGGCGCCATGAACACGGAACAAATAATTGATGTATTTAACATGAACCCCTACATGAACAAATATAAATCTTATTGCATATCTTCAGATTTCCTTTTGCATATTTAACACGTTGACAATACCCTAATCATTGTTAATAGCAGTTCTTCCAGTTTAAAGACAGGGCATTAGTTATGCATC
Source organism: Artemia sp. Qi Xiang Cuo (assembly GCF_049724085.1). Classification (NCBI taxonomy): domain Eukaryota; kingdom Metazoa; phylum Arthropoda; class Branchiopoda; order Anostraca; family Artemiidae; genus Artemia; species Artemia sp. Qi Xiang Cuo. The sequence goes on from NC_142803.1 coordinate 40,643,691, forward strand.
TTTCAAACAAGAAGCAATATAGAATTGTTTGATCCGCTTGGCTTGCGGTATACATTCTACACACCTCATATAAAAATTTTCTTGAGCAGAGCGGTAAATCTATTATTCAAAATCGGAAGCCAGTACAAGATTTAGCAACGAAAAGCTGTGGTTTTCATGCCCTATTATATTTTATTTTTCGAAGTTGTGGACATACTTACATGGAATTTATCAAGATATATGGCGACAATCCTCGATTGAACGACTTTCTAGTTGAAAATATTCTTTCTTACCTCTATAATATAAATTTCAGTGCCCTACAAGTGAAATGCTTTAAAAATGTATGTAAATTTGTTTATTAATAAAATCTTGTACAAAACACTGTCCTTTAGATTTCTTCTTCTACGCATAGGTAATCATCCAAAACAATAAGTGGTGGTAGCTCGTCAGGATTCACCTTGTATTCGTCTTGACGTGTAAAGTCAGGGTCACATTTTCTACAATATAGGGTAACTTAATTTTTACTAAATCTCTTTGTAAAGTCAATAATACTACTTTTAATCGTATGATAAAATTCACGTCTTTCAATTTGCTTAGTTGAAGCAATGTCACATACAAAATTCTCATATGAAGAATCACTTTCTGTAATAGCCAAATAAAAGTATGTTGATCTATAATCATAATAGCTAGTATCTTCACAGCGGTGTCATAAAAACCAAACTCTTTTGAATGAATGAATGAATGAATTTTATTAATAACCTGTCTTACAATCAACAGAAAAAGACAGAGCACAAACAAGAAAAGAAAGAAAAAGCCAAACTGGCAAGAAAAACAAATACAAACAGAGAGAACTACATAATAACATAACTATTTGAGAAGGTGGGCCCACTTGTGATCCAGAAGCTCTAGTTTTTTCGCGTAATTCTGAATTACCTCCTCCACGGCCCAAAGAGGCTCAGCAATTCCATATTTCGCAACAATATGGTGGTTTCTAATAAAAGGCGGTACTGGAAGAAGATATCGGGCATACTTGAAAAATACCGACCTTATGTCTTTCTTGTTTCGTGCATCAGGAGCTTCCAAAAAGGAGACAGGTACAAGACATGAGGCAAAGCTACTGCATTATAAAGACGAGCCAAATATTTACGGCTTGAATTGCGACGGCTAGTGACAACACCCACATAGGCAATGCGCACTATTTTAGAAAGGTGTTCAACAAGCAAAGACTGGGTCTCTCGAAGATTACGACCAATCGGCAGGCCAAGGTACGTAATGTGACTTGACGGTTTTACGGTAATTCCACCAAGCCTGACTGTACCATTATCTTCAGGGCAATTAAAAAACACAACAGTAGACTTTTCTACATTAAACATCAAATCAATATCAGCATAGCTTTTTTCAAGACGCCAGAAATTATTTTCTAATAAAGAAGGCAGCCGAGACAGATTTAAAAGATCATCTGCAAAACTTAGAAGTGACAAGTCAATATGCTTGCAAATATAACTCAGAGAGATAACCTGTTGTGCATCATTAACACTGTTATTATACAAAGTAGGAGACGTTATAACCCCTTGCTTAATTCCCCTATGTACCGATATCTCCTCACTAAGCTCACCATCTTGCAAACGAACACGAAGCTTGAGGTTCCTATAGATATGACGTAGTGACTTTACAATAGAAGATCGCACGCCTCACTTACACAGCTCAACCAAAACCTGGGCAAGAATCCCAGCGTCAAAAGCTCTCCTGACATCATACTGACTTAAGATTAAAGTTTCTCACGAGAGATGAGCTTCAAGTAATATGTTAGAAAGAAGATAAAGTACATGGAAGCACCCGAGGCCTTTTCGAAAACCAAACTGGTGTGAAGGCATCTCACAATCTCACACTTATCATAAATATCATCAAACAAAACAATCTCAAATAGTTTACAAAATACTAAGGATATCGTTACTGGCCGATACGAAGAAGGCTGTTACATTATAGAAGGCTCTTTTATTATTCCAGCAATTGATGCGTAGACCAGGTTCTTCTTCCAAAAATAATTTAAAACCACGACGATACCAGTCTCTTAAAAATTAACTGAACTCACGTTTAGGGTTTTTCGCAATCAGGCCAGGATAAGTATTTTCCAATTGATCACATTTATCATAGTGACAATTGGAGCATAAGAATCCTCTATTACGACAGTCACAAATCTCTTCAAGACAAGAGTTACAGTCTATAATTTGCACAGCATATCCTCTATGCAATTTACACGGATTGCATAATTTACACTTTTCAAAATACTCATCAGCAAAAGTACAATTCTCACAGGATGACCAGCTGCCAAAAGTGTACAAGCATAATGGACATGTGAAAACATTTTTTTGATGTTGACTGCTCCACTTCCAAAAACAAACTGACTTGGGGTCACTGAATGTTCTTTGCTATCAGTTTTAAGTTATCGAATCATTAAAGGAATGGGAGGAATAACTGAAACTCTGTGTAATCTTCAGACAGATGTGCAATATCATTTTGTTTAGTCTCAATCAATATATCTATAAACTGATTAAAAGCCTGGGGGCCACGACGACAATAGTCCAAAGAAGGGGAGTCGGTTCCCGTTATATCGTTACGCATTTCTCCAGAAGTTTTCTTTGAAGAGAAAATTCCAGAAAGTCATCATCCAAATCTAACCACTTTTCCAATTTTACTAGATTATGTATGATTTTCTGTTTCTCAAATCTAACCATTTTAACACTCTCACTGCCAAACACAGACTCTATAAATTGTTCTCTTCAGTATATTTCGCCAGCGCATTTAATCCATCTTGTAGTATCTGTATATGCACTATATTCACCCTAGCCGCGAAGCACAATTGTTCTTCCGACTTGAATTTGCTTAATGTTATAACATATCCATTATACATCTTGTCCCATTCTAGGGTTAGTCGAGAACCCCTTGTAATTTCTACCACCACATTAGGCACTCTAGGTCCCGTTTCATCAATACTTTTAATATTCAATAGTGTATAAGCATCCTTGTTGACTGTGTCACTTCCAGAAAGAAACTGATCCTCGATAAATAGTTTCAACCACCTGGGAACGTGTCTTGACATGATTTTGCATAGAAACAATACAGGGGATTTCTAGCACCTGGGGTGTGTCTCGACATGATTTTGCCTAGTAACAAGGCAGGGGAGTTCAGCAACCCTGGTTGTGTCTAGACATGATTTTGCCTAGAAACAACACATGGGATTTCTAGCACCTGGAGTGTGTCTAGACATGATTTTGCCTAGTAACAAGGCAGGGGAGTTCAAGCACCTGGGAAGGTGTCTAGAGGATTTTGCTAGTAACAAGATGTGTCCTTGAAGTCTTGGTTAGACATGCCGAATCTTGTTTGGACATGCATAGTCTTGCCTGGACATGCCTAATCTTGCCTGGGCAGAAATTTTGCATAGAAACATGTGCAAGGGGCTAGGAACTTGTGTATTATACGGACCACCTTGCAAGTAGTTGAAACACCTGGGAATTTTTCTAAAATTGTGACACCTGGTCGTGCCAAATCTTGCCTGGGCGGGAATTTCGCCTAAAATTGCGAAACCTGGTCGTGCCAAATCTTGCCTGGGCAGAAATTTTGCATAGAAACATATGCAAGGGGCTAGGAACTTGTGTATTATACGGACCACATTGCAAGTAGTTGAAACACCTGAGAATTGTTCCTAAGATTGTGACACCTGGTCGTGCCAAATCTTGCCTGGGCGGAAATTTCGCCTAAAATTGCGACACCTAGTCGTGCCAAATCTTGCCTGGGCGGAAATTTTGCCTAAAATTGCGACACCTGGTTGCCAAAAGAGGAAATCGCCGTTAAAAATTCTTCTTGAACCTTTGGAACAAAGGAGTAGTCCCCAGGGATGTCATAGAAAGCAATGAGGGGATACTACTGGGGTTTGAGAGACTCTGTTCCCTGATTCAATGTGGGTTTTTTTCTATACTTGGCGTAAATTAAATATGAAGATTTTTCTGTTAACTAAATAATTTTTGTATCCTTTAAAAGAGCATTATGGGGATTGAGAAACTCTGTTCCCTGATTCCATGTGGGTTTTTTCATTACTTGGCATTCATTAAAAAAACCAAGATTTTCTATCCAATAAATAATTTTTTTTCTTTTAAAAGAACTTTATGGTGTTTGAGAGACCTTGTTCCCTGACTCTATGTGGGGTTTTCTTCTTTACTTGGCGTTCATTAAAATAACGACGATTTTTTGTAAATGAATAATTCTTGTATACTTTAATGGAACCTTACCTGGTTTGAGAGACTCCCTTCTCTGATTCCATGCGGGTATTTTCCTTTACTTAGCGATCATAAGAAAACGAAGATTTTTTGCTAAATAAATAATTCTAGTATCCTTTAAAAGAACTTTACGGGGTTTGAGAGACTCTGTTCCCGGATTCCATGTGGGTTTTTTTTCTTTACTTTGTGTTCATTAAAAAAAAACAAAATTTTTTTGGTTAAATAAATTATTCTTTTATCCTTTAAAGGAGCTTTACAGGGTTTGAGAGCCCCTTTTCTCTGATTCCATGTATTTCTTTCTATACTTGGCGTTCATTAAAAAAACAAGATTTTTCTTATATAAATAATTCTTATACCTTTTAAAGACCTGTATGGGGTTTGAGAAACTCTGTTCCTTGACTTCATGTGTTTTTTTCTTAACTTGGCGTTCATTAAAAAAAACGAATATTTTCTTGATAAATAAATAATTCTTGTATCTTTTAATAGAGAATTACGAAGTTTGAGACGCTCTGTTTCCTGATTTCATGTGTTTTTATTCTTTACTTGGCGTTCATTAAAAACAAAGATTTTTTTGTTAAATATATAATTCTTGTATCCTTTGAAAGGGCTTTATGGGGTTTGAAATGCTCTGTTCCTGATTCCACGTGTTTTTTTATTATTTGGCATTCATTTAAAAAACCAAAATTTCCTGTTAGATAAATATTTCTTGTACCCTTTAAAAGAACTTAGCGGGATTTGAGAGACTCGGTTCCCTGGTTCCAAGTGGGTCTTTCTTCTTTACTTGGCGTTCCTTAAAAAACGAAGATTTTTTGTTAAATTAAAAATTCTTGTATCATTTAAAAGAGCTTTACACTGTTTGAGAGACTCTGTTCCCTGATTCCACGTTGTTGTTTTTTCTTTACTTGGCGTTCATTAAACGAAAAAGATTTTTTGGTTAAATAAATTATTATTGTATCCTATAAAAGCTTTACATGAGTTTGAGAGACCCTGTTCCCTGGTTCCATGTGTTTGTTGTTTTTTTCTATACTAGGCGTTCATTAAAAAACAAACGAAGATCTTTTATTAAATGAATATTTCTTTGATCCTTTAAAAGAGCCTTATGGGGTTTGAGAGACTCAGTTCCCTGATGTCATGTGGGTTTTGTTTCTTTGCTCTGCGTTCATTAAAATAACGAAGATTTTCTGTTAAATAAATAATTCTTGTATCAACTAAACGAGCTTTACGGAGTTAGAGAGTCTATATTCAATGATTCCAGATGGTTTTTTCTTTACTTGGCATTAATTTAAAAAGCCAAGATTTTCTGTTAAATAAATAATTCTTGTATCCTTGAAAAGAGCTTTACGGGGATTGAGAGACTCTATTTCCTGAATCCATGTGTTTTTTCTTTTCATGGCACTCATTAAAAGTAAACGAAGATTTTTTGTTAAATAAATAATTCATGTATCCTTTAAAATAGCTTTACAGGGTTTGAGAGTCCCTGTTCCTGATTCCATGTGGTTTTTTTCTTTACTTGGCGTTCATTAAAAGAAAAGGAAGTTTTTTTGTTAAATAAATAATTCTTGTATCTTCTAAAAGAGCTTTACAGGGTTTGAGAAACCCTGTTCCCTTATTTCATGTGGTTTTTTGTTTACTTAAAGTTCATTAAAAAAACGAAGACTTTCCGTTAAATGAATAATTCTTTTATCCCTTAAAACAGCTTTGCGGAGTTAGAGGGACTCTGTTCCCTGATTCCATGAGTTTTTTTTTTACTTGGCGTTCATTAAAAGAAAAGGAATTTTTTTGTTAAATAAATAATTCTTGTATCCTTTAAAAGAGCTTTACAGGATTTGAGAAACCCTGTTCCCTTATTCCATGTGATTTTTTTTTACTTAAAGTTCATTAAAAAAACGAAGACTTTCCGTTAAATGAATAATTCTTGTATCCTTTAAAACAGCTTTACGGAGTTAGAGAGACTCTGTTCCCTGATTCCACGTTGTTGTTTTTTTCTTTACTTGGCGTTCATTAAACAAAAAAGATTTTTTGGTTAAATAAATTATTATTGTATCCTTTAAGAGCTTTACATGGGTTTGAGAGACCCTGTTCCCTGGTTTCATGTGTTTGTTGTTTTTTTTTCTATACTAGGCGTTCATTAAAAAACAAACGAAGATTTTTTGTTAAATAAATATTTCTTTGGTCCTTTAAAAGAGCTTTATGGGGTTTGAGAGACTCAGTCCCCTGATGTCATGTGGGTTTTGTTTCTTTGCTCTGCGTTCATTAAAATATCGAAGATTTTCTGTTAAATAAATAATTCTTGTATCAACTAAACGAGCTTTACGGAGTTAGAGAGTCTATATTCAATGATTCCAGATGGTTTTTTCTTTACTTGGCATTAATTTAAAAAGCCAAGATTTTCTGTTAAATAAATAATTCTTGTATCCTTGAAAAGAGCTTTAAGGGGATTGAGAGACTCTATTTCCTGAATCCATGTGTTTTTTTCTTTTCATGGCACTCATTAAAAGTAAGCGAAGATTTTTTGTTAAATAAATTATTCTTGTATCCATTAAAAGAACTTTACAGGGTTTGAGAGCCCCTGTTCAATGATTCCATGTGGGTTTTTTCTTTACTTGGTGTTCATTAAAAGAAAAGGAAGTTTTTTTGTTAAATAAATAATTCATGTATCCTTTAAAAGAGCTTTACAGGGTTTGAGAGACCCTGTTCCCTGATTCCATGTGGGTTTTTTCTTTACTTGGCGTTCATTAAAAGAAAAGGAAGTTTTTTTGTTAAAATAAATAATTCATGCATCCTTTAAAAGAGCTTTACAGGGTTTGAGAGCCCCTGTTCCCTGATTCCATGTGGGTTTTTTCTTTACTTGGCGTTCATTAAAAGAAAAGGAAGTTTTTTTGTTAAATAAATAATTCTTGTATCCTTTAAAAGAGCTTTACAGGATTTGAGAAACCCTGTTCCCTTATTCCATGTGATTTTTCTTTACTTAAAGTTCATTAAAAAAACGAAGACTTTCCGTTAAATGAATAATTCTTGTATCCTTTAAAACAGCTTTACGGAGTTAGAGAGACTCTCTTCCCTGATTCCATGAGGTTTTTTTTTACTTGGCGTTCACTAAAAAACCAAGATTTTTTGTTAAATAAATAATTATTGCATGATTTAAAACAACTTTACGGGGGTTTGAGAGACTCTGTTCCCTGATTCCATGTGGGTTTTTTCTTTACATGGCGTTCATTTAAAAAAAACGAAGATTTTTTTGTTAAATAAATAATTCTCGTATCCTTTAAAACAACTTTACGGAGTTAGATGGACTCTGTTCCCTGATTCTATGAGGGTTTTTTTTCTTTACTTGGCGTTCATTAAGAAAACGAATATTTTTGTAAAAAAAATAATTCTTGTATCCGTTAAAGAGCTTTACGAGGTTTGAGAGACTCTGTTCTCTGATTCTATGTGGGCTTTTTCTTTACTTGGCGTTCATTAAAAAACGAAGATTTTCTGTTAAATAAATAATTCTTGTATCTTTTAAAAGAGCTTTGTGAGGTTTGAGATACTCTGTTCTCATGATTCTATGTGGGTGTTTTTCTTCTTTACATGATGCTCGTTAAAAAAAGAAGAGTTTCTGTTAAATAAATAATTCTTGTATCCTTCAAAAGAGCATTACGGGGTTTGAGAGAATATGCCCCCTGATTCCATATCATTTTTCTTTACTTGTAATGAAGCAAAAAAAGATTTCCTGTTAAATAGACCATACATGTATCCCTTAAAAGAGCTTTAAGGGGGTTTGAGAGACTCAGTTCCTTGCCTTTGTTCTCTGATTCTATGTGGTTTTTTTTTACTTGAAGTTCATTAAAAACCCGAAGATTTTTTTGGTAAATCAATAATTCGTGTATCCTTTAAAAGAGCTTTACGGGGTTTGAGAGACTATCTTCCATGATTCCATGTGTTTTTTTCTATACTTGACACTCATTTAGGTTACGTTATGTTCACTGATTTTGAGTTAGATTCGTTTGGGCTCAAAAAGCGTGCGCTCACGTTTACTGAACAGAGTCTCAGAAAACAGTAATCAGGGAACAGAGTCTATCAAACCCCATAAAGCTCTTTTAAAGCATATAAGAATTATATATTTGACAAAAATTCTTCTTTTCTTTAATAAACGCCAAAAGTATACAAGAACTATTTATTTAACAGACAATCTTTCTGTTTTTCTGAACTACAAGTAACGAAAAAACCAACTGGAGTCAGGGAAATTAGTCTCTCAAACCCCGTAAAGCCCTTTTAATGGATCTTCGGTTTCTTAATGAACGTCAAGTAAAGAAAAAAAACACTTGGAATCAGGGAAGAGTCTATCAAACCCCATACAGCTTTTTTAAAGGATATAAGAATTATTTATTTGACAAAAAAATTTCCTTTTTTTATTGGAAGCCAAGTATAGAAAAACACACGGAATCAGGGAACAGGGTCTCTATTACCCCGTAAAGCTCTTTTAAAGGATACAAGAATTATTTATTTAACACGAAAAATCTTCGTTTTTTAATGAACGCCAAGTAAATGATAAGAAAACACACATGGAATCAGGGAAAAGAGTATCTCAAACCCCCTAAAGTTTTTTTTAAAGCATACAAGGATTATTTATTTAACAAAAAATCTTCGTTTTATTAATGACAGCCAAGTAAAGAAAAACAGACAAGGAATCAGAGAACAGAGTCTCTCAAACCCCTTAAAGCTCTTTTAAAGGACACAAGAAATACTTATTTAACAGAAAATCTTGGGTTTTAATGAACGCCAAGTAAAGAGAAAAAACCACCTGGAATCAGGGAACATACTCGCTCAAACCCCTTAAAGCAATTTTAAAGGATACAAGAATTATTAATTTAACAGAAAATCTTCGGTTTTTTTTAATGAACGTCAAGGAAAGAAGAAAGACCCATCTGGAATCAGATAAAAGAGTCTCTTAAACCCCGTAAAGCTCTTTTAAATGATACAAGAATTTTTTATTTGACAAAAAAACTTTGTTGATCTAATGAATACCAAGTAAAGAAAAAAACCACATGGAATCAGAGAACAGAGTCTCTCAAACCCCAGTAAAGTTATTTTAAAGGATACAAGATTTATTTATTTAACAAAAAATTTCGTTTTTCCTAATGAACGCCAAGTAAAGAACAAACACATTGAAAAACGTCAAGGAAAGAGGAAAAACCCATCTGGAATCAGGGAACAGAGTCTCTCAAACTCCGTAAAGCTGTTTTCAAGGATACAGAAATTATTTATTTAACATAAAAATCTTCGTTTTTTATGAACGCCAGGTAAAGAAAAAAACCACATGGAATCAGGGAACAGAGTCTCTCAAACTCCGTAAAGCGCTTTTAACGCATATAGGAATTATGTATATAACAAAAAAATCTTTGTTTTTTAATGAAGGCCAAGTAAAGAAAAAAACCACACATGGAATCAGTGAACAGGGTCTCTCAAACCATGTAAAGCTCTTTTAAAGGATACAAGAATCGTTAATTTAACAAAAAACTTTGGTTTTTAAAATGAATCCCAAGTAGAGAAAAAAACCTGGAAAACCTTGGTTTTTAAAATGAATCCCAGGTAAAGAAAAAAAACCTGGAATCAGTTTGATCGGACGCTTATGCCCCTAGTCATATAAGGTTTTTATGGAAGAGGCGATCATATAAATTTCAAAAGAGACTCAATTGATTAGAAATTGACAGTTCTAGGTCCCTTTATATGAGTCAAAAGTGATCAGATGGCAAATAGCCTCCCCGCGCAAACCCTATGGCCATAAGGCTCCAATTTTTTGTCCCCAGAGGCACTTCATTAGAAAGGGATGGTCGAATAAACTTCGGAGGGGCTCATTCAATCTAAAATTATAGTGCCCTTTTTAGGAGTAAAAAGTGATCGTAGGACAAATAGCCCCCCAAGCCTTTTTTTCCCGAAATGCATCCAATAAACATGTAAATAGTTTAAAGATCAGATATCAAAAACTCCGGGGTCAACACACACCCCAACGGCCCAGGGGCAGGCGTATTAAGCTATGCCCAGGGGACATTTACGATTCTAATGGAAGGGATACTCGTATAAACTTTAGATGGGGTTCATCTGATTGTAAATTGAAAATTCTAGGTCACTTTTTAAGAGTTAAAATAGATTGAAGGTCACCTAGCCCCTCCCACAACTTTTTTCCCCCAGCCCATCCGGTAAAAATTTTGAGATAGCCATTTTATTGAACATAGTTAAATTATTAGATAACAAAACTCCGGGATCGCCACAACGCCCCAGAGCCCAGTGGCTTGTGTTTTAAGTTATGTCCCAGGGGCATATAAGATTCGTCTGTAGGAGGTGGTCATATAAACTTCACAGGTAGCTAATTTGATTGGAAATTGAAAGTACCAGTTACATTTTTAAGAGTCAAAAGTAATCAGAGGGCATCTACCCTCCCCCCCCCCTCTCTCTCTCCAATATACCCTAATATCCTTAAATGCATCCAATCAATTTGAGATAGGCATTTTCTTTGAAATAGTCCAACGAGCAGATAACAAGAACTTCGGGATCAAAATACCCCCCCCCAGAAATCAGACAAACTGAGACTGGTGATTTGTGTCCCGTGCCATATAAGATAATATGGAAGAGAGAGTCGCATAAAGTTCGCAGGGATCTCAAATGATTAGAAATTCAAAGTTATAATTCCCCTTTTAAGAGTTAAAAGCGTTCCGATGGCAATGAACCCCTCCCCCCACCAACCCTGTTTCCCTAAATGCGTCCGATAAAACTTTTTGTATAGCCATTTTTTTCAAAATAGACCAAAAAATATAACAAAAACTTGTTATTAGTTATGCCCCCGGGGTATTTAAGGTTTTTATGGAAGGGATGGTAGTATAAACTTCGGAGGGGGCTCACTCAATTGTAAAGTGGAATTTCTTGTGCCGTTTTTAAGTCAAAAGTTATCGGAGTGCATCTATCCCCCCCCCCCCCTTACGCACACCCTCTTTTCCCCAAACGTATTTAATCAAAATTTTGAGATAACCATTTCGTTTAAAATAGTCCAACGATCAGATGAAAAAACTTCAGGGTTAACAGACTCCCCCTCCCCAGAGCCCGGGGAAGGGTTGTAACTTATCCCCGGGGGCATGTCAGGTTTTTCGGAGAAGGTAAATTTCAAAGGGGACTCAAGTGACTAGAAATCGAGAGCACTAGTTCCCTTTTTGAGAGACAAAAGTAATCTGATGGCAACTAGCCCCCCCCCACCAACCGTATTTTCCCCAAATGCTTCTGATCGAATTTTTGAGATTTACATGTTGTTAAAAGTAGACCAAATATCATATAACAAAACTTAGAGGTTTACACAACTCCCCAGAACCCGGGGATAAATGTTGTAAATTATGCCCCGAGACATATAAAAATTTTTTGGAAGGAATGATCGTATATACTTCATCGGGGCCTCGTTCTACTTAAAATTAAAAGTTCGAGTTTCCTTTTTAAGAGTCAAAAGGAACCGGAGGGCAACTAGCCCTTGTGCTGTTTTTACCCAAAATCCATCCGATCGAATATTTTAAATAGTCATTTTGTTAAAGTAAGTCAAAAGATCCGATTACAAAAACTCCAGGGTCAGCACAACCCCCCAGAGCCCGGGGCCAAGTGTTGTATCCTGGGGGCATATAAAGTTCTTATGCGAAGGTTTTGAAAATAGTTCAAAGATCCGAAAAGTCCAACCCCCACCCCCGCTCAAAAAGCTTATAGCTATTTTATTTCAAAACTTAAGCGAGCTGACCTCTTGCCTTTTATACCCCCCCCCCAAAAAAAATTATTAACGATATATTATTCCAAAAATTATGGCAACTCACCCCTGGTCCTTCATGTCCCAACACCCCCCCCCCCCGAAAAAAAATCAGAAAGAACAATTTATTAACAGTGTTTTATTCCACATCCTAAGGGAGCTGACTCCTGGTCCTCCATAGACTGATACCCCTCCCTCCCCCCAAAAAATATTAATGATTGATAATTTATGGGATCTGGCCTCTGGCCTTAACTCCGTGGCCCGACACCCCCCCCCCCAAAAAAAAAAAAACTATTAACGATATTTTATTCCAAAAACCATAGGAACTGACCCCTGGTCTTCCCTCCATGGCCCGACCCCCTACCCAAGAAACTTATTAACGATATTCTATTCCCAAAATTACGCGAACAGTTTATTAGCTCTTTCCAAAACTGTTCAAGACACCTATATTCTTCACTACAAACAAGAGCTTGACTGCTACCCGTTTTCCTAATGGTAAAAGCATAAGGCCCACTGCGTATTTGGCGCTTTATTAAAATGAATTCCATTACAAATATTTTCTTTTGTACTTATTATAACATAGAAAATAAAATGAAAATTGCAGTGAAACCAGACCAGGATTCACCAATAGGCCCACTAGGCCCTACGACTTTCACTATTTCCAAAGTTTTGGGGTTTTCTCCAAAAATCTTGCGAAAAATGAACGGCAAAAATGCTTGAGCTTCGAAGTGTCAAAGCTTTAAATCTGGCCCTGAATAAAACAAAATCTTGAGCTAGCGAGCTCTCAGCAATTAAATACTGAATATATCGAATATTCAGTTTAATTTTATTAGTTCTGGCCAAGACTGTTATTTTATTTTGGAATGAGAAATTATTTTGACATAGGGAATTTTGAAAAACTTAAAACTTTAGCAATAAAAAACGAGCAGAAATTAATTAAAAAAAAAAAAAACTTTTCCGAAAACGAAGTCTTTTTAAATAAAAGTAAAGACCATATTAAAATTAAAATCAGAAGAAATAGAAACCTACAAATAACTAAAACTCAAAACTACCAGAAATTACTATTAAACAATAAATGAAACCCAAAACGAACAGAAATTAAATAAAGAATCATAGCAAAAAAATATAGAAAAGGTAATAATATAAATGAATAAATAAATCTTAAAATGAGTAAAGTCTAAATTGGATATGCAAATCAAGCTAAAAACGAACAAAGTCACTACAGATAAGAGTTCGGGTTTTGCCTCCTTCTCTCACTTAGACTTCTAAAGTCTAAAACCTGCTGCGTCATTGGCGCTATATTGAAAACGAACAACTAATAGCATTATATCAAACATTCAGTTTGATTTTATTTGTACTTTCCAAGACTATTCAAGACACATATAGTTTTCAGTAAATCGCTGATGACGCAGTAGGATTTAGACTTACAGTGAGAGAAGGAGGCAAAACCCAAACTCTTGTTTGTAGTTATTTTTTTTGTTTCAAGCTTGATTTGCAAATTCAATTTAAGTTTCTGTTTTTTTTAAGAGTTATTTATTCATTTATATTAGAACCTACTGTATGTTTGTTTGCTATGGTTGTTAATTTAATGTATGTTCGTTTGAGGTTTCATTTATACTTCAATAGCAAAATATTTTTGTTCGTTTTAAGCTTGATTTCCATATTCAATTTAAACTTTACTCATTTTAAGATTTGTTTATTCATTTATACTAGAACCTTTTGTATGTGTTTTGTTATGATTGTTTATCGAATTTCTGTTCGAATCGGGTTTCATTTATTTTTTAATAGTAATTTCTGGTCGTTTTTAGTTTGATTTATTGTAGGTTTATATTTCTTCTGATCTGAGGTTTAATATGGCCTTTACTTTTCTTTAAAAAAGTTTTTTTTCGAAACTTTTTTTTTAAATTACTAAATGGAAAATAGGACGTTAAAAAGTTGATATACATTAAAATATAAGCAGTAGGTATGAGTTAAGGAAATCGAACTTTTTATGGGCCCCAAGATTCAGAAAAGTCAGGTCCTCACGAAGGGGATATAAGTAGGGAAGGGGATACCAGTATGAAACGTACATAATTTATTCAAGGATTATTGATCCACTAACGGGTCAATGACCCCTTTTTCAAGGTCGATTTATTTGTTGTTTCTAGGTGTATTGACTCCGGGGCGAAGTTTACACATGCACACTGAATTCTAACGGGTCAATGTATTGATACACACGAGGGTAAGCAGATTTCTGAGAAATTGATTACATAATTGGCGGTGAATTATTGAGTCTAACGGGAACAGAATCACATGTCTCTGTCTAAGTAAATCATGGAGTCAGAAATATTAGCGGGACAGCATTGCAGAGAATATAAGGAAAGGATTTTGCTATAGTTTTATTAGTGTGTGAATAGAATTCATGCGAGTGAGAACAATTTGACTTTACTTATTAGGATATATTTGTAATAATGATGAGTGGAATGTTTATCCTATTAGAAGTTGATAGTGGAGTTGATAGCAATGATACAAGAGCCCCAAACACTGCGGTTGAAATCACGAGAGGATCACGGCTTTGTCTGGAATGGGATGAAGTATATGCAAGATATGTGATATCTTTGAGCGAATTTAAAATGGAGGATCAATTATGCTTCGTTGTAAAAGTTGATATAGCGCATGTGAATAGACTTCAAAGTGCTTTTAGTGCATTAGTGAAGCATATCGAAGACAATAAGCTGTATCGCTAATTGTACATGTGTAGTATTATTGTTGTAATTATACAATAAAATTGCTTATACATCAAAAATGTTCCCTTTATTTGTTAAATTGTTAGGCTAACGAATCACAGTCACTCTAGAGTCAGCGGTAAGAATGATAGGATTAAGAACTGAATAAATTCGGGAAAGAGAGATTTAGATCGAATCTGGTAATTATGGAAAAACATTTGATTTTGGATAATAATTTTCTCGAGTTATCCCTTCAACGAAAGATATTCTCACAGGGAACACTTGACAATATAATAAAAAATGATTCTCCCCCATTGGACTATTGTATGAAATTTTGTCAATATGACTCAAATACTTATACTCAATTTATTGATATATTAATTGGAACAAAGCAGAATAATATCGTGGATATACTTTTGAAAACATTGCCATAGATTCAATGTAGATGGCTCCCCCTTCGAAAGAGGTGACATCACATAGCTACTCCTCTCCCATTCCTTCGTCTGAATTTATAGAATGAGGATCAGTTTCGTTTTAGCGGTGAGAGAGTTGACATCGGAAACCAAAAATGTTCTATACATGTCCACTCTGCATGTACACTCTTGGCAGTTGGACATCATGTGAGAATTGTACGGTTAATGATGACTATAATGAAAGTACAAATTATACAATCCTTGTAAATTACATAAAGGCTATGAAGTACAAATTAAAGGATGTAACTCATGTCTTGAAGAGATTTGTGACTCTCACCCTAGAGGACATCTGTGCTCCAATTGTCACTATGACAAATGTGATCAGTGGGAGAATACTTAACCCGGTATGATTGGAAAGAATCCCAAACGTGATTTTAGTTTATTTCTATGAGATTGGTATTGTCGTGGATTTAAATTATTCTGGGAAGAAGAATCTGGTCTACGATTCAACTGTTGGGGTAACAAGACAATTTGATTTCTACGTCATCGTTGTGACGACACTGCCTATTATGACTATAAACCAAGTTATTTTTAATTGGCAGTTACCGAATGTGATTCACCATTTGAAACCACTGTATGTGATAATGCTTCAAATAGACAGATTGAAACTCGTGAATATCATAATATGAATGCAAATAGTATCATTGACTATGCAAAGAGATATGACAAGAGTGAAGTTGCATTATAATGTAGAAAATGTGACCCTGAATTCGCATCCAATCAAGATCAATATACAGTGAACTTAAATGATTGACTGGCATTAGTGGTTCACGACAGTTGCCTATACACCGAAGAAGAAGAAATCTAAAGTGAAGATTTAAAGACATTGTTGTATATACATTTTTCTTTTATTAATAAACAAATTCACATAAATTTTTTAAGCACTTTACTCGTAGGTCACCAAAATTTATATTATACAGGTCAGAGAGGATATTTTTCACCATTAAGTCATTCAGACGTGGATTGTCTACATAAATGTTGATAAACTACTTGTAAGTATAGCCATGACATCTGAATACGAAATATAGTAGTGAAAGGAAACCACAATTTTAAGTCATCAGATCGTGCACTCTTCCGATTTTGAATAATAGTTTTCACACTGATCTCAATATAGTTGCTGATGTGTGGTGTGTAGAATGTATAGGGTAGACCAAGAGGATCAAAAATTCGATCGTCATCATAGTTTGAAAGATGCACAACCAATGACCCGTCTGCACAGTCGGCGGACTGCTATTAACAATAATTAGGGTATTGTTGACACTTTGAATTTTTCCAAGACAATCCGAGGGCAGACAATTGGATTTGTATTTGGACATGTAGGGGTCCATATTAAATACACTGATTATTTGACTGGTGTTCATGGTGCCAAGTCTAGTAGAACACTGCCTTCGGGAGTGATTTCCCAATAGGTGTCATATTGATTTAGCGAGATTAGTGAAATACTCTCAGCTAACGGGTCGGCAAATGTACACTCTAAAGGCACACTCCCCGTACGTGGTATACTCATATCCTGGGTGCCAGACAAATCCAATACAATGATACCATGTGTCTTAGCAGAGATTTCTTCGGCTATACCATTTTCAAATAGTTGGGAATCATGATCTAGGGTTTGCATGGTCAACTCAAATAATGTTATATAGGATTTATCAAGGAATAGATTGTAGAATGGGATTCCATTTACTTTGCAGACAAGAGATGAAAGCCCAAATATTTCAAATTTATGTGGGCATCCAGTCCACGATCCTATTGCACTAGCGCTTTTTACAAATGCGAAGCCCAGTTTTGACGGAATTTCGCCATTGAAAAAGGATGAGTCGGTGAAGGTGCGTGACCCTTTGGTAATATGACGTTGATTGGTGATTGTATGAGGAACAAGTAGTTTAATATTATTTCCACTGGCTCTCAGTTTTTCCACTGCCAAAGCAACAGAACTCATAACCTGTTGTTTGCGTACATGTAGTATTGCCAAGGTGAAGGAGATACTTACATCAGGATTGACCGCAAGTTCTTTTCGTAAAATGATATTAGATGGTGCAAGCGTCAATTTTATATCCACTTTAATATTGGGTGGTAGCCATTGGGGTCTATTAAATATTTCATGATATATTTTTCCAACTTGATGTAATTCACTAGTTGTCGCATTTTTAAGTGCATCTGAACTATCATTATTAGTAATATATTCATATCCATTGGAGGAGCCTCTCAATTCCTTGTATGACTTGGTCGTCATCAGCATGAATTGCATATAGCTTGTATAATTTGAGAGCTTGTTGCTTGTGCTCACCAGTGTGCCATTGATATAGACACTGATTTGACAAAATAAATTATGTAATATACAATTACCATAGGATATTCCATCGGCAAGAATCGGTAATGTTCTATAGGATTATTTGACTCTTGTTCGTAAATCTATAAATGTTGAAGACATTTCTATAGGTTGGTCCTCATTGGAATAAATTTGAAAGTGGATATTATCGGAGAGGGGTTGTTGAGGATAAAATTGTTCATAGTATCCATGTTTTACACTCACATCCACATTTTATGCTTTGAATAGATTCAATGAGAAGGTGATTGAAGGTTGGGAATCCTTATGCGGTAGATATGACATCTTAGGAAAAGAAATCTAGTTTCGATCTAACAACTCTCTCTCGCCAAGGGTTCGTGCACTAGACCTAAGATTTTCCGAAGCACTTTTTTTAAAATCCTTGCCAGAGCCCCAATCGTATAGTGTAGAGGATGCAAAATCTGTCCCTGCCAGTACAATATATATTCTAGCCAGAGATAGTGCAGAGCAAAACAGCTTAGCAAACCAACTTCCAAGACCGTAGCCAGACATTGACGAGGGACCTTTGTAATAGTCCATTCCATTGCCCTGTTGTCTTGGGCCAAGAGTATTAACATAGCTGTCAATATCAGGACAAATGAATACCACTTTTCTATTAGACATTTTTTTGTTGTTGAACGATGGGTTGAAAATGGCATGTAATCACGGCCAAACTTTTTGATATTTCTAGGGGATCACCTATTTCAGTTCTTAGTGTTAACTGACAGAGTTCCAGATAGGAAGTGTTTACGGGAATATACTGAAGATGCTTTATATTGTAGTGGTGAATATGTTCTTGATTGGCTTTTCGTTCAAGAACTCATAGGAGGGAAACGTTGCTATTGCCAACCCGGGATACTCGATCTGCCCGTAAAATTCGGTAATAGTAACTGATTGGGGACCTGTTGTAATTAAAAGTAAAAGGTATCAAATTAAACTTTCAAAAATATTTCTCATTTTCTTCTTCCGAGAATTCAGATGGGGCAAGGTCAGACTCCCTGCATACCCTCCTCGTTCCACGGCAGGAGCATAAGCTGCAGCATCTTTTCATTTTTGAGCAGCTACAGTCTTTCCTACATCTTCAACTTTTGCATCTGTAGTAAGCTTCCAGGCTTGATGCTTCTTTACTGCTTGAGACGACCGCATCTACTCCTCCTTAAGCCATCTTCCACCCATGGAGGAGTGGATCTGGAATGCTCGGCCGAGCCTGTACTCACGACAAGATTATCCATGTAGCGAATATGGCTCTTCGTATGCATGGCTTGAAGGTGTCGTCAGAAGGTGGCAGTCTTCTCACATCTCGCTTCTGGCACCAAATGTGAGCCGTTTCACTGGCCAGTGAATTGAATCCGGCCTGTTTACTGTACATTTCAATGACCAGGGATTTTGATAGATAGGAAACTTCTCTAAACGCGTCGACTGAAAGCTTCCCTTCTGCATCCTTGATCCGCTCCGTCACAGACACCCTTTTTGAGGCAAAAGTTGGAGACGCCGCGGTGCTTAAGAAAGAAGCTATCCCGACGCCGAAGAAAAAGTTCGTTGTGTCACACCCTGACAGACAGTACACGAACAGTAACATAATCTGCTCCTCTTTGGACAAGTGGACTCCATCCGCCAGCTTGTGTACTGGGATAATGTAAGTCGGGAAGTTCAAGAAAAGTTCTCTCAGTCCCTCAGCTTAAAGTTCTTCAAAAAATGAACACAGGCTACTGCCACGTCTGTGTCGTTGGCATGCACAACGATGCTACAAGCGTAATAGCTAGCGTACTTGGCATTTGTCATAAGGTGTTGGTCAGCCTCTTCGTGGCTGGAGGACAAGCATTCCTCGTAGTCACAGTATTCTGGTAAAGTTGGACTGCAGCCACGCTTGACCAGAGACACTTTAAATCTCTCCTGGAACCCACCTGAGAGAAAAAGGTTGAGTGCATTCGAAAGCTGATCACCCATCTGCTCCCAGGTTTCATACAAAGTTTTGGGGGAGTCAGCTTTTAGACGCTGAGCTTGCAAGTACGGCATCCCATTCTTCAATTGTGCTAAGAGCGGAAATCTGGAGGTTTTTCCCTTTCCCTCGTCGGAGTCTGCATGCTGATTTCAAGAAAATCGACTCTCCGGTGTCTGTGAGCTTCCCAAACAGCCCGTCGTACCGATGTGCGACAGTTTGGACTTCAGGAATACCCACTGGAAGATCATTCAGCAACGATAGAAACAATCTTTCCGCGAAGGATTTGACTGTTTCAAACCTGGCAGGCCGATATGACCTTATCTTGGAGATTAGGTCAATAATGTGTACTGTAGCTGATGTTGTTTCTTTGGATTTCAAAGTCACCGGCCAAGCTGCATGTCCTCCTTCTTTTCTTAGCCAGTTCAACAGCACAGCTTTATTCCCCGTCTTCATTTTCCAGCCAGAGGATGTCTCGGTTGATTGTTGCGAAAGATGTTCAAAAATGGATGGACAGAAAAGAAGAATCTCAATTGTGAGGATCTTTGCAACTACTTTCTCCTTTTCTTCACCCTAGCTCAACTGACCAGTAATGATTCTCTTCATGGCTGTTACTTCAGAGCTCAGGAGATCGGTTCTAGGGACACCCTTTACTTTCTGATTTTTACTCTCTGAAGGGAAAATTCGGAGTGCAACCTTTTTCACATCTTCTCTCCTGTTGCACAGAAAGTCCTCAACCACCTCTTTTCCTTTTGTGGCTACGCAAGTAATATCAGAAAGAATCTTCTCATCGCCCAAAACTTCTGACATCACAATATTCACTAGGTTAAAGTCCACTCTGCTGAACGGATTGCCACATGTAGTGAAAATGTCTCGAACTCTTTCTTGCGAAAGTTTTAATCGCGTCGTCGTCGACTGATTGTCTCCGTAATGTTTCAATGTCTCTTTGGATACGTTGACTACTTACAGGAAACCATTTCTGATGGCAGCGGAAATCGGTAAGGTAAGAATCCAAACTTCAGACTGTCTCTCATCCATCTGTTTTTCTATTATTCCGGCCGTCGTCTTTGCATCCTTGTTCACTGTACATTCCAGTATCTGATCGGACCAGGTGGCCGTGAACCTGGTGTGCGTTCTCTTTACTGCGAAGTATCCTTTCATGAACTTCCTGTCTACATAAGGAAAGGTTTGTGGTAAACTTCGCATGTCTGATAGGTACTGTATAAGACATCTTGTATACTGAGAATGGTCAGCCACCACCAGGTATGGTAACATCCGAGCAGTTGCTGTCAAATGAGACTCCCAGTCACAGTCTCGTTCAGCAAGAATGAATTGCATCGCTATTTTAATTATTTCCAAGAACTGCCGCCAGAAAGCAAACGTGGGTGACGCATTTCACAGGGTGTCAAAGGCATTCATTATGGGAGCCAAAGTGATTAACGTATCGTTTGCCTTCTGAAGTGCAGTTCGCGCGTCAGCACCGTTCGCCAATGAAGTCCTGAATAACTCAATGGCACTACCCAGCTGGTCCAGACGGGATAAGTCATCTTGTGCTTCGGAGTAATACTCTTCCAAGGACTCCCAGTAGAGGGCTAGCAAGACCTTGCACAGTAAGCAGTAGGCATTGATAGCTTGGTAGTAGCAATTCCCTTGAAATACCTTTTCGCAAGTACCAGGAAGCAGCAGCTTTGCCGGCACTATAATCTCTTTGAGTCGGGAGCTGTCCATTATCTTACCAACTGCCTTGAGATAGTTGAGCAGGAGGTGGAAGCCTCCCATCCGTAGGATGATGTTTTTGAAGTCATCCGAGTATTTACTTTTCATTCCCTGTGCTAGCTGATAAATGAACAGATCTTGCGTGACCACCGTATCGTCACATCCGACAGCTTTACTTATTGCCATGAACGGTCGCAGAAATTTTTCGACTGTTGCATGGTTGTTTGGTGCTTCATGAAGGAAAGGCAAGTAAAACACGTTGCTTTTAGGAACATTTTCCTTCGAGACTTAACTGAAAATCGTTCGATAGCCTGGTAACGACGGGGGACTTTCTTCTGTGGCCACAAGCTGTGTTGGGCATTCTCTAGCCAACATTACTGCCTTGTCCGGGTGTCTAATTTCCTTTAGAGTCTCGAGAAGTAAGTTAACAGGAAGGAGTTCTTTCTCGATCATCGTTTTCCTTAAGATCTTCGATTCCTGACACTTGATTTCAAGCTGTTCTTTCGGTACACATTCAACTGACCTGTTTCTCTGGCGCTTAGATCACATGGCGACTTTAGATTGGGTGTCCTTTGAGAGCTCCGAGGTGTGCACCATTGCCATACTAGTAATATGAGACGATGTGCCATTGAGGGAGGACCATAGAAAGTTGAGGTTGTCATGCATGAATTGGATCAAAGAATCATCATCTTTTATTATGCCAGGAGCAACGTAGACACTGTCTGCTGTGGTGTGAGTCCTCATTTTGTCTACCGCTGTTGCTAGGAGTCATCGAATGGTATCGTACGATACCTTAGAACTACTTTTATTCAGAACTTAAAGGATATCTCTGCTTCGAGTCTTATGATAAACAAAAAACTGAAAGCCCAACATGTTTCGGCGCTTCGACGTGGTCAGGTGTTATTTGCACGTATTTTGGTTTGGCGTTTTTGGCGACTCCTGAAAGACGAGGCGAAACAGTAAAAAGTGAAATACTGGTAAAGACAAACCTTTGAGGATCAAATAATAGAGTTAATTAGCTTTTTAAGCTTTTTAACCATCAATTTTCACTAGTATGGCAGATGGCAGTAAACCTAACCATAACAAAGCCACGAGAACGATGCAGTGTCATCTACTTAGCAATGAACAAGTTAAGTTTTAATTTTTTACCATAGATGATCGAGTCGAAACTTTGACCTCATATTAAACTATGAAATGCACTTTGGTGGTCGCAATTCCTGAAATAAATGGAATCAGCATGTTCGAAAATATCGTTTCCGAGAGTCAGAACTCATGTACCAAAATTATTTTTTTTTAATCGTTATTTGACGACTTTTTCAACTTTGGCTCCCCTACTATAAATTATTTGACCAACATGAGGCGTAGAGTAACGTGGGCGAACTTTCTGAATTGTCGTGATACCAATATCATTTGCTATCCGGTGTCCAAGAACCCGAAAACTACACCCTAGTCGATGTTTTGAGCCATAGTTCTAACAAACCGATCATGTCCCATAAAATAACTGTTTATCTGCCTAGATAACACTAATTAGCTGGTGTTTACCTTTACTTTGACAGTATTACATCATCACTTCAGGGTCAATGACTTTCTATCGGTCCAGGAATGATTAATTCTACCGGCTGTCACGTGCTGAAAAAAAAACAACTTCCCGCTACGTAGCAGGTTACTAAACAAAATTCCTATTATCGGATACACTCGCTAAAAAAGTTGCAAACCCTCAGAAACAATAATTTAACCTTTTTTTCACAGCTCAACGTGTTTGGAATTAAACGGGCTTTCCTTTTCAATATAAAAAAATTACTTTATCTTGAAAAAATTTCGAGTTTTTAGCTTTTCTGTTAGAAATTTTTTGACAAAAATGTAAATTTTTTAAACTGCAGTAAAAAGTGTACTATTTTTTTCCAAACAAAAATCATATTCGTGTAGCCCTAAGTCTATTCTTTCGATTGATGTAAAAGTACGCTGATTTTGACGAATCTTATCTGTAAAAAAAACTTAGTGTATAACCCCATTATAGGCCAAATTTGTTTTTTTTTGCCTATATCTCAGAAACACCCCAACAGCGAACATGCGCCCTACGATATTTGTTTTCAGCATGGTCGACTACCCTGGGATCCCACCTTAACATTTTTGTACCTTCCAGCATGGGTACTAATCGAAATAAGCAAGATACAGAATCTGGCGCTGACTATTACGTAAATAATTGAGTTTCGAAGTGTATTTTGAAATAAGCTGTGTTCCAGTTCCGACTAGCTTAGCTTTAAATCGTGCCAAGCTTACAACCTGTGATGTCATACGCCGTAGGCTTGTGGAATATCCAAGTGCAAAAAAACAAGGGGATAAATGTCTCTCAGATTAATGGGGTTACAAAAAGTCAGAAATCATATGTCTCAATACAATGTGGCGAGGAGTACCCTATGGGCCAATGTAATTCTGGTGAGAAGTACCCTATGTCACAATGCAATGTGGTGAGGCGCCCCCTATTTGATGTGGTATGGTGACCTCTGCATCTCTACTATAGATACTAGACCTTAAGATAGACGAGTAAAACCACTGAGAGTCCTTTCGCCTTTGAAAATCTTCAATTCTTTTCATGCCACGAATCATAAGAAAAAAAAAACGTTAAATTTCTGATGATTGACCTTCTGCTATCTAGGAAATTAACTTCATATTGCAGGAAATATCTCTCGATTTCCGGCTACTGGTCTGAGGTCTTCAGCTGAAGTTAGTATTAGAATGAATAACCCCTCCTCCACGGTGACACAGTGGCTTTAACTCTGCTTGTTAATATTCGACCGGGTGTTCCATCTTAGCTGTCGCAAGGACACACAAAAGGACCTTTGTCGTTAATCCGTATGCCAGACCCCCTTCCAAGGAAGCATGACGTTTGTGGTTTCCTTCTAGGTTTTACTTAGAGGTCAATGTTAAACTGACGTCAAGTGACCTGTTCATGAAAAATCTATGATCTTTTGCAGGTCTCAGTTCAAAAAAACTTACTCAAGTATTTAAAATTGCAAAATAATTTTGAATCGAGTATAAAACTGCTAAGCTATATACCAACACGAGCTATCGAGCTCGAGTAAAAACGAGCTATATACCAACTATTCAAAAAGTTTTCTTTTTGTAGACTTCTCAAGTAAAACTCCAAATATCAATGACACTGTTTTCAAATAAACAAAGCTAATATGCCAATAGCTAAAAATTTATCCCGCCAGCGTCCTCGTTCAAAGACACCAAGAGTAAAGAAACAATCCAGTCAGCGTCCTTCGTCAAAGACACGAAGAGTAAAGAAACTTACATTGGGAGAACTCCGCGAGCTCATTCAGCAAAACTTGAAAATACTAGAGTCCCGAAAAGTCACGTACGCACAATATGAATCGAAGTATGGAACAACTTATAATTCATCTGACGAGGAGTTTGATAACGATGGAATATGCAGCTCAGTTGCATCTTTTTTGAACAGTTTGGAAAGTAAACGAGACAGGCTTGCTCAACGCTCTGAGGTGAAAGAGGTAAAACAGGCAGATAAGATGTTTGGAAAGAAAAGATCAACCATGAGTCTTTCTCGTAAAATAGAAATTGTAGAGCAACTAATTTCAGAGTCGTTATTAAAGTTGGAAGAACGGAAAAAACGTTTAGCTAAATTAATAAAATAGATCACGGGATCCAAAACGATGTTATAAAGGTTTGAATTTATGTATATACAAACGATTCGTATTGTGCGTATAAGAAGGCACCGCCCGGTGGTGCCATTTTGTTGAAAACGGCTTCATATTTTTCTTTAAATATTGGTACCCTGGAATTTTCTGGCCTGAAAAAACGATATAGATAGGTCACGAGTTTGCGAAAAGTCCTTTAGAGCCTTAATCTTGGAAACACACTTTATATTTCAGAAAGGGCTACATACCAGTTGAAGCCATGAATGACGTCACATGATTAAAAATAAAACTCATTCTAAATGGCAATTACAAAAAGTTTTCCTTAAAACACTTGAAATATTCGAACAGTTTATTGCGATGGACAACTTTTCCAACAATATTTTGTCAATACAGATAATTCGTGTTGAGTGTGATCGCATCCAATGGATAAAATTGAACCAGAAAATTATTATGGCCGAAAACTACGTAGGTGTTACATGACTTAACAGCAACTTAGCTTCGAAACAGAATGCAGTCGTTGGTGAAAAAGTCATACTAATATCATCATTCATCGGAACAACACGCTACTATGCTGAACATTTCGAAGGTGCTGTGACTGTTGTTCATCGCCTTGGACCGTCAGATTTCTTAATAACTATTACTTGCAATCCTGATTGGCAAGCAATTAAAGAAGCAGCCCTTATTATATCTGATTATAATAAAATTATCCGAGAGCAGTCCACTCAAGGTTATCTCGATCTGGTTGCTCGAATTGCGAAACAAAAATTTAATGAAATAATCACTGATCTTGATGAAAAACAGATATTTGGAGAGGTGGCAGCATAAGTGTATACGAGTGAACTTCAAAAACGCGAAACTACCGCAAATGCATTTGCTATTGATCATGAGCCGTTGTGATTGAATCCATTTTTCAGTCGAAATTGATGATCTTATTTCGGCTGAACCTCTAACCACTTTTAAATCTTAAAAAGGGCACTAGAACTTTTAATTTCCAATTGAATTAGTCCCTTTTGAAGTTTCAACGACAAAACCTTCTATTCAAAACGCCTTTGTCAGAAAAAAAAATACATTGTGCCCCATCGCTCTCTACTTAGGCAGCGCAACTGCGCTGCCTATTATACAGCTAATTTGAACAATTAAAAATCAGGCAGTTTCTTAAGATTGAGAAAAAACTTTTAGTTGAGAAATCCTAACGTGTAAGACTAGAAAAAATACGTCATTAAAAGTTACATATGCCAATCTGAAGAATAAAAGCTTGGAGTGGGGGAAAGGACCTTTCACAAGGCATATAGCCTCACCCTTTTGCTCCGAAGGAAAGTAATATTAAAAATACAAATATTAATCTGGAATATCCAAGCTTGAAGGGGGAATGGCCCTATGTGGCCATATTGAGAAATTTTCTTCGATGTGTGCACAAGACTTAGGCTAAAAAATTATGCCCGATAGAAAATATAGAAACATTGACGTATCCATCTGTGTTGCCACTTATACCGCATTTTGCGGTATAATAACGCAATCTCGAGAGAAATACCACACTTTTTTTTTATCATACCATAATTATACCGCGAAATGACTTTGATCAGCGTATTTATATCGCGAAATGACTCTTATCACTGAATTTTTACTAAGTAATGTCACAGTACGGGAAAAGAGACACATGTTTGCTCTCTGCTTCTAATGATATATGGCTGTATAGGCTACTGCGGAACTCGCGAGAATTCTAACTAGTAATTAACGTGCTTTCAAGGGCAAATATTTTACATATCACTGAGGTGCCTGAATGAAAGTAATATTCACCCATTAATAATATGGTAAAGGTGTACAGACACTGCAAAGCAGAGGGAATACTTTGCTAGAATTGAGTAAATAAGTAGTCCCGGGCTATCCTGTCTTGCTTCTTTTGGGCATTACCTTTCCACTTTTACAGTCTAATAGACTAAATAGTATACAGTAAAACAAGTTCTTGTAAATATGTGTGAAATTCAGAATGCAGAACAATGGCTAAGAAATAAAAATGCTATTTCATTCAGGACTTAATACTCTATTCAAATATAGGCTAGCAGTAGAGTAGTACCTACCATTTTGCTTGAAGCTATAGGAATTACCATGCTTTTTGCTTGAAGCTATAGGAAAAACATTTCCAGAGCATGTACTTATGGATTTGCTTGCCCTATGTTCCTTGGCGTCTTTCCAGAGCATGTACTTATGGATTTGGGTGGATTATGTTCCTTCCTCTGCTATTCTAAGGGTTTATGTTCCTTCCTATGCTATTCTAAGGGTTTATGTTCCCTCCCACGCTATTCTATAGCGCTATGTTCTTCCTATGTTATTCCATAGGACATACTAAGAGAGATGTAGATGGCAAGAAAAGAATTTTAATAATGAAATTCAGAACAAACCGTAGAAATCATTGCAAATCAAGTAGTAAGGTGTATGTGAGTACGAACCATCAAGGATCATAACCAGAAACGACCCTAATCAGAAGAGACATCAACCTCCCAAAGGTCCCCTATCCCCAAACTCGAAGGGCGCCCCCCCCTCCAATTTTTTGCCCCCCCCCCATTCTTTTTGAATTGTTTTTTTTTAACTTTTTTTTTATTATTTTTTTTAACATGATATATTTTTCAACTTTTTTTCTTACATCTCCAAATCATATCAGAAAAATAGAATTACCCTTTTGATTTAAATTTTAAAATATATTCTTGTGCATACCCATACTCCTATTGATGAGGACTGATGGTTCTAATTCAATATTTTTTTTCCTGAAAGCAAACTATTTGTTTTTAACTAGATTTTTTTTGGACTTCGAAATTATTTAACTTTTTTTTTTACATGTCTAAATCATATCAGAAAAATAGAATAACAGTTTTGATTTAAATTTTAAAATATATTCTTTTGCATACCCATACTCCTATTGATGACGACTGATGGTTATAATTCAATATTTTTTTCATGAAAGCAAAGTATTTTTTTTAACAAAATTTTTTTTGGACTTCGAAATTATTCAACTTTTTTTTTACATCTCTAAATCATATCAGAAAAATAGAATGACACTTTTGATTTAAATTTTCAAATATGTTCTTGTGCAAACCCATACTCCTAATGATGAGGACTGATGGTTCTAATTCAATATTTTTTTCATGAAAGCAAACTATTTTTTTAACTAATTTTTTTTTGGACTTCGAAATTATTCAACTTTTTTTTACATCTCTAAATCATATCAGAAAAATAGAATGGCACTTTTGATTTAAATTTTAAAATATATTCTTGAGCATAATTGATGAGGACTGATGGTTCTAATTCAATATTTTTTTCATGAAAGCAAACTATTTTTTTTTAAACTAAATTTTTTTTGGACTTCGAAATTATTCAACTTTTTTTTGTACATCTCTAAATCATATCAGAAAAATAGAATGACACTTTTGATTTAAATTTTAAAATATATTCTTGTGCATACCCATACTTATATTGATGAGGACTGATGGTTCTAATTCAATATTTTTTTCATGAAAACAAACTATTTTTTTAACAAATTTCTTTTTTTGGACTTCGAAATTATTCAAATTTTTTTTACATCTCTAAATCATATCAGAAAAATAGAATGACACTTTTGACTTAAATTTTTAAATATATTCTTGTGCATACCCATACTCCTAATGATGAGGACTGATGGTCCTAATTCAATATTTTTTTCATAAAAAACAATTTTTTTTTTAAACTTCGAAATTATTCTAATAAATTTTTTTTTTTACGTATCTTAAAATGACAAAATATGATTACGACTCTAACAATTGTACTCTATGCTTGTTCAGAGACACGATGTGGCTTTACCACTGGTACTCTATGGCCGGGTATCGACACTAACTAGTCTATTGTACGTATTAAATCAGTATTTTTTACGCAATGGAAAGATAAATACATTATATCTTTAAAAAAAAAGTGAAGATGGAGCGTTTTAATAAAGTGTGTTCACATGACAATGTTACTGTAGCATTTAATACGAACAAGGAGAAGCATTTAAAGTTTAAAAGAAGTACAAGTGATAGCACTATTAGAAATGCGTTCTTACATTGTCAGGACAGTAAGGAACTAAATTTCCTTGAAGTACCGAAAAAAATTAAAGTCTTATGTTGATGGATATGTGAGATTGGGATCTCCGGAGGTGATTTCACGCAAAAAGAATGTCAATATAAGAATAATCGTTGAAGATAGAGGACAACTCCATGCTACTGTTTCAGGTATCACATTACCTACTGATACATCCAATCGTCAGCTTTCGGGTATTAGCATTCAACGGAAGGTCAAAAAAAGAAAGGCCTACTCTTCTACTAATATCATAAACCATATCTTGTCTACGTGCCGAAACTGTTACTTGTGTAAACATAATGTGATAATAGACAGTGAAATTGCCAGAAAAATAAAAAGGGCATTGGCAGAAAATATCACTATGGTATATGAAGATGAATAGATGAAAAACAAAGCACCAGCAAACGTTACGGCCATTGATCAAACAGTCAATGAACCAAATAATACCAAAGACGAAAAGCATATTGAGCCTGTTAATGACACACCAGTAAAAATTGTGCATGACTCAAAATGGAATAATGATTATTCTACTGATTACGAACTAAAAGAAGGAAATAGCTACAATATCAAGAGAGAACATGGTGAACTATTTTATGGAACAGATTCAAAATGTCCAAAGTTGATCATTGATATTAATAATGTATCATAATATATTTTTGTATTAATATTCTACATAGCATTATTTCATTAAAAATAGACTATGCATTACATTGTTATGTTTTCATTATTTTTAGAGTAAGCTAGCATATCAAACGTTTAGAATGTCTAATAAAACATCGGAGATGTAAGAAAAGGAATTTGCTTACATCTATTATCAGACACATGGGATAACATTGACCAAATCTTTGTTTCAGGATGAATAAATTCTTTATCAAAATCAGTTGTCGGATTTTTCATTATGAAAAAATTGTAAGTAAGTAACAAACTCTTTCTTGAATTCACCTCTTGGATACACAATACAGAAATTTAATTAAGAAAATTATGAAAAAAAAATTGAAATTAAGTTACAAATTCTTTCTTGAAGTCACCTCTTGGATACACAATGCAGAAATTTAATTTAAGAAATTATGAAAAAATTTTAAGTAAGTAGCAAATTCTTTCTTGAATTCGCCTCCTGGATAAATAAAAAAGACATTTCATTCAAGCAATTATGACAAAATTCTAAGTAAGTAACAAACTCTTTCTTGAATTCACCTCTTGGATACACAATACGGAAATTTCATTCAAGAAATTATGATAATATTTGTACGTAAGTAACAAACTCTTTTTATTGATTTCACCTCTTGGATACACAATACAGATACTTCATTCAAGAAATTATAAAAAAAATGTATGTAAGCAACAAACTCTTTATTGTTTTCACCTCTTGGATATACAATACGGAAATTTCATTCAATAAATTATGAAAAAATTGTAAGTAAGTAGTAAATTCTTTCTTGAATTCGCCTACTGTATAAACAAAAAGACAGTTTGTTCAAGAAATTATGACAAAATTATAAGTAAGTAACAAACTCTTTATTATTTTCACGTCTTGGATACACGATGCAGAAATTTCATACAAGAAATGATGAAAAATTCACAGTAAGTAAAAGTCTCTTTCTTGGTAGCCCCTCTTGGATACACAATACGGAAATTTTATTCAAGAAATTATGAAAATATTTGTAAGTAAGTAACAAACTCTTTATTGATTTCACCTCTTGGATACACAATACATATACTTCATTCAAGAAATTATGAAAAAATAGCAAATGAGTAACAAACTCTTTATTGTTTTCACCTCTTGGATATACAATACAGAAATTTCATTCAATAAATTATGAAAAAATTATAAACAAGTAACAAACTCTTTCCTGAAGTCACCTCTTGGATACACAATGCAGAAACTTCATTTAAGAAACTATGAAAAAATTGTAAGTAAGTAACAAATTCTTTGTTGAATTCGCCTCATGGATAAACAAAAAAGACATTTCATTCAAGAAATTATGACAAAATTCTAAGTAAATAACAAACCCTTTCTTGAATTCGCCATTGGGATGCAAAATACAGAAATTTAATTCAGGAAATTATGAAAAACATTGCAAAGCAACTCTTTTTTCAACTCGCTTCCTGGAAAGACAATACTGCATTTTCACTCAAGAAATTATAAAAAAATTGTAAGTAAGTAACAAACTCTTTCTTTATTTCTCCTCCTGTATGCACAATACACATATTTCATTCAAGAAATTATAAAAAATTGTAAGTAAGTAACAAATTCTTTCTTGAATACACCTTTTAGATACACAATACGGGAATTTCATTCAAAAAATTATGAGAAAATTCTAAGTAAGTAACAATCCCTTTCTTGAAGTCCCCTCTTGGATACGCAATACGATACGGAAATTTCATTCAAGAAATTATGAGAAAGTTCCAGGTAACAATCTCTTTCTTGAATTCCCCTCTTGGATACAAAATACGGAATTTTCATTCAAAAAATTATAAAAAAAAATGGTAAGTTAGTAACAAACACTTTACTGATTTCACCACTTTGATAAACAAAAAATACATATCATTTAAGAAATTATGACATAATTCGAAGTAAGTAGGAAAATCTTTATTGAATTTGCTATTTTGATGCAAAACACAGAAATTTACTACTAAAAATTATAAAACAATTCTAAGTAAGTAACAATCCCCTTCTTGAAGTCCCCTCTTGGATACACAATACGAAAATTTCATTCAAGAAAATATGAAAATATTTGTAAGTAAGTAACAAACTCTTTCTTGTTTCACCTCTTGGATACACAATACAGATACTTCATTCAAGAAATTATGAAAAAATCGCAAGTAAGTAACGAACTCTTTCTTGAACTTGCCATTTGGATGCACAATACAAAAATTTAATTCAGGAAATTATGAAAAAAAATGTAAGTAAGTAAGTAACAAACTCTATGCTTTTTCAGCATCAATTGTCGGATATGTTGAATAAGATATGCAAAGTAGATATAGCTTTATTTCATTTTTTAAAAATAATTTAGACGAGGTTACATGCGCGCACGTAACCTCGTCTAAATTAACCTTAAAAAATGAAATAAAGCTATGTCGACGTTGCATATTTTATTCAACATATCCGACAATTGATGCTGAAAAAGCAGAGTTTGTTACTTACTTACTTACATTTTTTTTCCTAATTTCCTGAATTAAATTTTTGTATTGTGCATCCAAATGGCCAATTTAAGAAAGAGTTTGTTACTTACTTGCGATTTTTTCATAATTTCTTGAATGAAGTATCTGTATTGTGTATCCAAGAGGTTACTTCAAGAAAGAGTGTGTTACTTACTTACAAATATTTTCATATTTTCTTGAATGAAATTTTTGTATTGTGTATCCAAGAGGGGACTTCAAGAAGGGGATTGTTGCTTACTTAAAATTTTTTCATAGTTTCTTGAATGAAATTTCTGTATTGTGCATGCAAACGGCGAATTCAAGACAGAGTTTGTTATTTACTTAGAATTTTGTCATAATTTCTTGAATGAAATGTCTTTTTTGTGTATCCAAGAGGTGAAATCAATAAAGAATTTGTTACTTAATTACCATTTTTTTTCTTTATAATTTCTTGAATGAAATTTTCGTAATGTGTATCCAAGACGGGACTTCAAGAAAGAGATTGTTACTTACCTGGAATTTTCTCATAATTTCTTGAATGAAATTTCCGTATCGTATTGCGTATCCAAGAGGGGACTTCAAGAAAGGGATTGTTACTTACTTAGAATTTTCTCATAATTTCTTGAATGAAATTTCCGTATTGTTTATCCAAGAGGTGTATTCAAGAAAGAGTTTGTTACTCACTTACAATTTCTTATAATTTCTTGAATAAAATATCTGTATTGTGTATCCAGGAGGAGAATTCAAGAAACAGTTTTCTACTTACTTACAATTTTCTCATAATTTTTTGAGTGAAATTGCTGTATTGTCTGTCCAGGAAGCGAGTTCAAGAAAGAGTTTGTTTGCAATTTTTTTCATAATTTCCTGAATTAAATTTCTGTATTGTGCATCCCAATGGCGAATTCAAGAAAGGATTTGTTACTTACTTGGAATTTTGTCATAATTTCTTGAATGAAATGTCTTTTTTGTTTATCCATGAGGCGAATTCAAGAAAGAATTTGTTACTTACTTACTTACAATTTTTTCATAGTTTCTTAAATGAAGTTTCTGTATTGTGTATCCCAGAGGTGACTTCAGGAAAGAGTTTATTACTTGCTTACAATTTTTTCATAGTTTATTGAATGAAGTTTCCGTATTGTATATTCAAGAGGTGAAAACAATAAAGGGTTTGTTACTTAATAACGATTTTTTCATAATTTCTTGAATGAAGTATCTGTATTGTGTATTCAAGAGGTGAAATCAATAAAGAGTTTGTTACTTACTTACAAATATTTTCATAATTTCTTGAATAAAATTTCCGAGTATGTATCCAACAGGGGACTTCAAGAAAGAGATTTTTACTTACTTAGAATTTTTTCGTCATTTCTTGAATGAAATTTCTGCATCGTGTACCTAAGACGTGAAAACAATAAAGAGTTTGTTACTTACTTAGAATTTTGTCATAATTTCTTGAACGAAATGTCTTTTTGTTTATCCAGCAGGCGAATTCAAGAAAGAATTTGCTACTTACTTACAATTTTTTCATAATTTATTGAATGAGATTTCCGTATTGTACATCCAAGAGGAGAAAACAATACAGAGTTTGTTACTTACTTAAATTTTTTTCATAATTTCTTGAATGAAGTATCTGTATTGTGTATCCAAGAGGTGAAATCAATAAAAAGAGTTTGTTACTTACTTACAAATATTTTCATAATTTCTTGAATGAAATTTCCGTATTGTGTATCCAAGAGGTGAATTCAAGAAAGAGTTTGTTACTTACTTAGAATTTTGTCATAATTGCTTGAATGAAATGTCTTTTTTATTTATCAAGGAGGCGAATTCAAGAAATAATTTGCTACTTACTTACAACTTTTTCATAATTTTTTAAATGAAATTTCTGCGTTGTGTATCCAAGAGGTGACTTCAAGAAAGAATTTGATACTTCATTTCAATTTTTTTTTCATAATGAATGAATGAAATTTCCGTATTGTGTATCCAAGAGGTGAATTCAAGAAAGAGTTTGTTACTTACTTAGAATTTTGTCATAATTGCTTCAATGAAATGTCTTTTTTATTTATCAAGGAGAAGAATTCAAGAAAGAATTTGCTACTTACTTACAACTTTTTCATAATTTTTTAAATGAAATTTCTGCGTTGTGTATCCAAGAGGTGACTTCAAGAAAGAATTTGATACTTAATTTCAATTTTTTTTTCATAATTTCCTTAATTAAATTTCTGTATTGTGTATCCAAGAGGTGAATTCAAGAAAGAGTTTGTTACTTACTTACTTACAGTTTTTTCATAATGAAATATCCAACAACGGATGTTGATAAATAATTTATTCATTCTGATACCAAGATTTTGTCAATGTTATCCCATGTGTCTGACAATAGATGTAAGCAAATTCCTTTTCTTGCATCTCCGATGTTTTATTAGACATTATAAACGTTTGATATGCTAGCTTACTCTAAAAATACTGAACACATAACAATGTAATGCATAATATATTTTTAATGAAATAATGCTATGTAGAATATTAATACAAAAATATATTATGATACATTATTAATATCAATGATCTTTTTTTGACCTTCCGTTGAAGGCTAATACCCGAAAGCTGACGATTGGATGTATCAGTAGGTAATGTGTTACCTGGAACAGTAGCAATGAGTTGTCCTCTATCATCAACAATTATTTTTATGTTGGCATTCTCTTTGAATGCCTAGAATACTTAGAATTTTGTCATAATTTCTTGAATGAAATGTCTTTTTTGTGTATCAAAGTGGTGAAATCAATAAAGAGTTTGTTACTAACTTACCATTTTTTTTCTTTATAATTTCTTGAATGAAAATTCCGTATTGTGTATCCAAGAGGGGAATTCAAGAAAGAGATTGTTACTTACCTGGAACTTTCTCATAATTTCTTGAATGAAATTTCCGTATCGTATTGCGTATCCAAGAGGGGACTTCAAGAAAGGGATTGTTACTTACTTAGAATTTTCTCATAATTTTTTGAATGAAATTTCCGTATTGGGTATCCAAAAGGTGTATTCAAGAAAGAGTTTGTTACTTACTTACAATTTTTTTTATAATTTCTTGAATGAAAATCTGTATTGTGTATCCAGGAGGAGAATTCAAGAAACAGTTTGCTACTTACTTACAATTTTGTCATAGTTTCTTGAGTGAAAATGCTGTATTGTCTGTCCAGGAAGCAAGTTCAAGAAAGAGTTTGTTTGCAATGTTTTTCATAATTTCCTGAATTAAATTTCTGTATTGTGCATCCCAATGGCGAATTCAAGAATGGATTTGTTACTTAGTTGGAATTTTGTCATAATTTCTTGAATGAAATGTCTTTTTTGTTTATCCAAGAGGCGAATTCAAGAAAGAATTTGTTACTTACTTACTTACAATTTTTTTATAGTTTCTTAAATGAAGTTTCTGCATTGTGTATCCAAGAGGTGACTTCAGGAAAGAGTTTGTGACTTGTTTACAATTTTTTTATAATTGACATAATGACTGTTTGATCAATGGCCGTAACGTTTGCTGGTGCTTTGTTTTTCATCTATCTCATCTTTATATACCATAGTGATATTTTCTGTGAATGCCCTTTTTATTTTTCTGGCAATTTCACTGTGTATTATCAGATTATTTTTACACAGGAAAGTGCTTTATCATGTACGCAAGATATAGTTTCTGATATTAGTAGAGGACCAAGTAATTCTTTTTTTGACCTTCCGTTGAATGCTAATACCCGAAAGCTGAATATTGGATGTATCAGTAGGTAATGTGATACCTGCAACAGTAGCAATGAGTTGTCCTCTATCATCAACGATTATTTTTATGTTGACATTCTTTTTTAGTGCAATCATCTCTGGAGATCTCAATCTCGCATATCCACCAACATAAGAGTTGAATTATTTTCGGTACTCCAAAGAAATTTAATTCCTTACTGTCATGACAATGCAAGCACACATTTCCAATAGTGCTACCACTTGTACTTGTTTGATAGTTTAAACACTTTTCCTTTTCGGCATTAAATGCTACAATCACATTGTAAAGTGAACACACTTTATTAAAATGCTCCATCTTAGCTTTTTTTAAAGATATGACTTATGTGTTTATCTTTCAACTGCGTAAAATTACTAATTTAATACGTGCAATAGACTAGGTAGTGTCGATAACCGGCCATAGAGTACCAGTGGTAAAGCCACATCGTGTCTCTGAACAAGCATAGAGTACAATTGTTAGAGCCGTAAGCATATTTTTTCATTTTAATATACGTAAAAAAAAAATTGAATAATTTCGAAGTTAAACAAAAAAGTTTGTTTTTTATGAAAAAAATATTGAATTAGAACCATCAGTCCTAATCATTAGGAGTAAGGGTATGCACAAGAATATATTTAAACATTTAAATCAAAAGTGTCATTCTATTTTTCTGATATGATTTAGAGATGTAAAAAAAATTTGAATAATTTAGAAGTCCAAAAAAAAAAATTTTTTAAAAAAATAGTTTGTTTTCATGAAAAAAAATATTGAATTAGAACCATCAGTCCTCATCAATAGGAGTATGGGTATTCAAAAGAATATATTTTAAAATTTAAATCAAAAGTGTCATTCTATTTTTCTGATATGATTTAAAGATGTAAAAAAAAGTTGAATAATTTCGAAGTCCAAAAAAAATTTAGTTAAAAAAAAATACTTTGATTTCATGAAAAAAATTTTGATTTAGAACCATCAGTCCTCATCAATAGGAGTATGGATATGCACAAGAATATATTTTAAAATTTAAATCAAAAGTGCCATTCTATTTTTCTGATATGATTTAGAGATGTAAAAAAAAAGTTGAATAATTTCGAAGTCCAAAAAAAAATTTATTTAAAAAAAATAATTTGCTCTCACGAAAAAAATATTGAATTAGAACCATCAGTCCTCATCAATAGGAGTATGGGTATGCACAGGAATATATTTTAAAATATAAATCAAAAGTTTCATTCTATTTTTCTGATATGATTTAGAGATGTAAAAAGTTGAATAATTTCGAAGTCCAAAAAAAATTTAGTTAAAAAAAATAGTTTGCTTTCATGAAAAAAATATTGAATTAGAACCATCAGTCCTCATCAATAGGAGTATGGGTATGCACAAGAATATATTTTAAAATTTAAATCAAAATTGCCATTCTATTTTTCTGATATGATTTAGAGATGTAATAAAAAGTAAAATAATTTCGAAGTAAAAAAAAAATTTAGTTAAAAAAAATAGTTTGCTTTCATGAAAAAAAATATTGAATTAAAACCATCAGTCCTCATCAATAGAAGTATGGGTATGAACAAGAATATATTTTAAAATTTAAATCAAAAGTGTCATTCTATTTTTCTGATATGATTTAGAGATGTAAAAAAAGTTGAATAATTTCGAAGTCCAAAAAAAAATTAGTTAAAAAAAAATAGTTTGCTTTCATGAAAAAAATATTGAATTAGAACCATCAGTCCTCATCAATAGGAGTATGGGTATGCACAAGAATATATTTTAAAATTTAAATCAAAAGGGTAATTCTATTTTTCTGATGATTTGGATATGTAAAAAAAAAAGTTGAAAAAATATATCATGTTAAAAAAAAATAATAAAAATTAAGTTAAAAAAAAAATTTAAAAAAGTTCAAAAAAATGGGGGATGGGGCCAAAAAGTTGGAGGGAGGGGGGCGCCCTTCGAGTTTGGGGATAGGGGACCTTTGGGGGTTGATGTCTCTGCTGGTTAGGGTTGTTGGTGCTTATGATACTTTATGGTTCGTACTCACATACACCTTACTACTTGATTTGTAAGGATTTCTAAGGTTTGTTCTGTTTTTCATTATTAAAATTCCTTTCTTGCCATCTACATCTCTCTTAGTATCAACTTTTAGTATACTATACCGTTAGACTCTATTTTAAACTGACAACACTGTTCAAACACCACTTGTGTATTATAAAGAAGACATCGGAGAGGTAGAGCTAGGTCAACTCGCAATGTCATTCTATCATCATTAACCATTTTCATAGATTTATGTTGTCTCAAATTTATAATAAATAAGGTATGAATTAACATGCTCTTCAGAGCTATCTTAACTGCTAATCACTTTAAACCTTTTTCTCCACCTTCATACAATCCAATTCGCAGATATTATCCAGCTCTGTTTTTTTTCTTTATAATTCAATTAATATCGCTTGTATAGTCCAATTCGCGAATCCCTTATCCCTTTTCGCTAATGTCAATCAAACAATTCTAGACATGTTAAATTCTTAATCAAACTACTCTCGAATTAAGGCAATTGTCCAAAAAAATATATCGCTTTTTGCAAGGGGAATCCCCTTTCGTACCAATCACCAATCAACTTACCGAATATTGAGCAGCCTCCGCTGTCTCTGATTGGCCCCTAAAAAGCGGATGTTAAAAAACCAGTCTGGTTGAAAAACTTGGAGTTGAAACAAACTTGTGTGGGGAATCCCCGTTCGTACTGCTCACTTTTTTGTAATGTGTAGAAACCAGTGGGGAATCCCCGCTCGTTTGGAAAGGTACCAAGGAAAGGCAAGCAAATAGCATGTAGTTTCAAAATGTGTTTAATAACGTGTAGAGGTCCCATAGAATGACATACGAAGGAACATAGCGCTATAGAATAGCATTGGAGGGAACATAAACCCTTAGAATAATAGGGGAGGGAACATAAGCCCTTAGAATAGCAGAGGAAGGAACATAATCCACCCAAATCCATAAGTATATGCTCTGGAAAGACGCCAAGGAACATAAGGCAAGCAAATCCATAAGTACATGCTTGATTCCAAACTTGTGTGGGGAATCCCCGTTCTTACTGCTCACTTTTTTTGCAATGTGTAGGAACCAGTGGGGAATCCCCGCTCGTTTGGAAAGGTACCAAGGAAAGGCAAGCAAATACCATGTAGTTTCAAAATGTGTTTAATAACGTGTAGAGGTCCCATAGAATAACATACGAAGAACATAGCGCTATAGAATAGCATGGGAGAGAACATAAACCCTTAGAATAGCATGGGAGGGAACATAAACCCTTAGAATAGCAGAGGAAGGAACATAATCCACCCAAATCCATAAGTAAATGCTCTGGAAAGACGCCAAGGAACATAAGGCAAGCAAGTCCATAAGTACATGCTCTGGAAAGTTTTGATGTTGCTGCTGTTGCAGTTGAAAAACTTGTTTTTTTATATTTAATTTCTGATCTTTTTTAAATAATGCTGGGAAGTCCGGCGTCC
The DNA here is from genome assembly GCF_049724085.1 of Artemia sp. Qi Xiang Cuo. Taxonomy (NCBI): domain Eukaryota; kingdom Metazoa; phylum Arthropoda; class Branchiopoda; order Anostraca; family Artemiidae; genus Artemia; species Artemia sp. Qi Xiang Cuo. The sequence continues at coordinate 40,682,981 of NC_142803.1, forward strand.
CCTTCATAGCAATGTCCCTTCCCCCATGAAAACTTCCTTCATGCAAAGATCCTCCCAAATAACCCCCGAACTATCCCCCCCACTACCAGGAGAAATCTCCCCTGAAAACGTCTGTATACTTCCCAATAACCAATACTATATGTTAACATTGGGTAAAGTTCATAACTTTCAGCCTTCCCTCCGGGAACTTCGGGGGATTAAGAGTAGAATGAATCGTATGGATTTGCACAGACGTATAGGAATTACCATGCTATTTGCACAGACGTATAGGAATTACCATGCTATTTGCTTGAAGCTATAGGAAAAAATTTCTATGGAAGCTATACACCTTTTCAAAGAGAGTGAGTAGCCCATCGCATCTAGGTAATACTTCTATAGAAGCTCTACACCTTTTCAAAGAGAGTGAGTATCCTCTCACATGGCCTTATACTTCTATGGAAGCTATAGGAATTACCATGCTATTCTATAGCGCTATGTTCCTTCCTATGTTATTCTATGGGACCTCTACACGTGATTAAACACGCTGTGAAACTACGTTCTATTTGCTTATTCTCCGTTGGTACCTTTCCAAACGAGCGGGGATTCCCCTCCGGTTCCTAAACATTGCAAAAAAGATAGCAGTATGAGGGGGGATTCCCCACACAAGTTTGTTTCAACTCCAAGTTTTTCAACCAGTCTGTTTTTTTGAGCCAACATCCGTTTTTAGGAGCCAATCAGAGACATCGGTGGTTGCTCAATATGCGATAACTCGACTGGTGATTGGTTATAAATAAAAGGACTGATTTTTTATTCGTCCTTGAGATTTTGTATAAAATACTCTTACCTTACGATTTAATTTTCATAATGATTTAACATATCATGGATAGCACACTGAATATTATTGACATTGAAGTTATGGATACATCAATTTTCAATGTGAGTACAGCTTACTAAATTTATTAATTTATTTCCAAATGAAATCATTTTACCAACCCACTAGTAAATTCAAATTTCAGGGGGACATAGCCCCCCTCCCCTCCAACAATACAAACCCTACAATAGTATGAATATACTCGCTAGAAAATGTAAAGTACGCTCTTTTTTCTATTTTGTAAATAAAAACCCTCCCCCCCTGCTCTGTTTACGAGCTTAATTCTGTAGAAATGGTTATTTCGTTCAAAATGTCAGTTTCCTCATTCATTCATTCTATTAAAATGTGTTTTCTTTATCTGTTTAAATAGAAACATCTGTGTTACAAGGAAGGGTCCCTTTTGGAATCAAAACTTCACACGTGTCGTATCTGAAAAGAAAAGCTTGGTGATTAAGACGGGTTTTGTGTAATTCTAGCCAGAAACTCAGATATGTTGTACAGTCAATTCGTATTCCAAATATTTTCTTGAGAAGAAATTTAAGTTTTGTATAAGAAAAAGGGCATAGAGCGCTATAAATATCAGAATCGACTTTAGGGGGTAATTTATATCATGGGAAGATATTTTTGAAATCCCTCTTCCCCCCAAACTCAAAATTTTCAAAAATTAATTTATTTCCAAATGAAATCATTTTACCACCCCACTAGTAAATTCAAATTTCAGGGGGACATAGCCCCCTCCCCCCCCTCCAACAATACAAACCTAAAATAGTATACTCGCTAGAAAACGCAAAGTACGCTCTTTTTTCTATTTTGTAAATAAAAACCCTCCCCCCTGCTCTGTTTACGAGCTTAATTCTGTAGAAATAGTTATTTCGTTCAAAATATCAGTTTCCTCATTCATTCATTCTATTAAAATGTGTTTTATTTATCTGTTTTAATAGAAACATCTGTGTTACAAGCAAGGGTCCCTTTTGGAATCAAAACTTCGCACGTGTCGTATCTGAAAACAAAAGCTTGGTGATTAAGACGGGTTTTGTGTAATTCTAGCCAGAAACTCAGAATTGTTATACAGTCAAATCGTATTCCAAATATTTTCTTGAGAAGAAATTTAAGTTTTGTATAAAAAAAGAGCATAGAATGCTAGAAATATCAGAATCGACTTTAGGGGGTAATTTATATCATGGGAAGATATTTTCGAAATCCCCCTTCACCCCAAACTCAAAATTTTCAAAAATTAATTTATTTCCAAATGAAATCATTTTACCACCCCACTAGTAAATTCAAATTTCAGGGGGACATAGCCCCCCTCCCCTCCAACAATACAAACCCTACAATAGTATGAGTATACTCGCTAGAAAACGTAAAGTACGCTCTTTTTTCTATTTTGTAAATAAAAACCCTCCTCCCCTGCTCTGTTTACGAGCTTAATTCTTTAGAAATGGTTATTTTGTTCAAAATATCAGTTTCCTCATTCATTCATTCTATTAAAACGTGTTTTATTTATCTGTTTAAATAGAAACATCTGTGTTACAAGGAAGGGTCCCTTTTGGAATCAAAACTTCGCACGTGTCGTATCTGAAAACAAAAGCTTGGTGATTAAGACGGGTTTTGTGTAATTCTAGCCAGAAACTCAGAATTGTTATACAGTCAAATCGTATTCGAAATATTTTCTTGAGAAGAAATTTAAGTTTTGTATAAAAAAAGGGCTTAGAGCCCTACAAATATCAGAATCGACTTTAGGGGGTAATTTATATCATGGGAAGATGTTTTGAAATCCCCCTTCCCCCCAAACTCAAAATTTTCCAAAATTAATTTATTTCCAAATAAAATCATTTTACCAGCCCACTAGTAAATTCAAATTTTAGGAATTGACTTTAGGGGGTAATTTATGTCTTGGGAAGATGTTTTTGAAATCCCCCTTCCCCCCAAACTCAAAATTTTTCAAAATTTTACTTTGGAAGCTTTTTTTAAATATTTCTAAGGCGCTAAGACATAAAGCGCTACAAACATCAGAATCAACTTAAGAGGACAATTTATCTGTAAAAGAGGAGTTATTATTTCCATACTAAATGTTTCTTCTTTTTTAAGGAGGAGGAAGATTCCTACAATTACTCCCCCCCTGAAAAGAGAACAATATGGAACGATGCTACATTGATGCAAGCTACAAAGCCTTCAATTATCAGATATGCTAGCTCCATTACAAGTTCTCTGGACCAGCCAGGAGCCTCTCAAGCCAGTGTCAGCTCTGCACAAACCTCTATGCAACCTGGCAGAAAATTCAAGAGGGAGTGGATGGATTCTCATAATGCATCAGCCTCATCTAGTTAAGATCGGGAGGAAAACCCCCTTCATGCTTTGCCAGGGGCTTCAGATGTACAAGTGCAATCTGAATTTGGAAATGTAGGTATTTTTTACCTAATGTACTTTACGTTATTGCTATTACAAATAGTAGATTTTTAAAACGAGTCGATTTGTAAGAAAAGGAACCTGATCGCCATTTTTTATGGATGACTAGATTTGTAGGAAAAAAAGAGTCATTTTTTTTAATGAGCTATTAAGACAATTATTGAGTTTTTTTATTATTTTTTTTTATAATTATTGACAATTATTGAATTATTGAGATTTTTTTTACCATATTTTATTGCTATTAGTCAAACGTTGCGAAGTGTGTGAGCATGTGTGTGTGTGTGAACCTGTGTGCACAGACGTGTGTGTGTGTGTGTGTGTGTGTGTGTGTGTGTGATTGTGTGTGTGTGTGTGTGTAGTGTGTGTGTGTGTGTGTGCGCATGTGTGTGTGTGTGTGTGTGTGTGAGCATAAGTGTGTGTGTGTGTGCGCATGTGTGTGTGTGCGTGCGTGTGTGTGTATGCGTGTGTGTGTGTGTGTGTGTGTGTGTGTGTGTGTGTGTGTGTGTGTGTGTGTGTGTGTGTGTGTGTGTGTGTGTGTGTGTGTGTGTGTGTGTGTGTGTGTGTGTGTGTGTGTGTGTGTGTGTGTGTGTGTGTGCACGCATGTGTGCGTGTGCGTGTGTGTGTACGCGTTTGTGTGAACGTTTGTGCGCATACGTGTGTGTGTGATCGTGTGTGCGCATACGTGTGTGAGTGTGTGTGCTCATGTGTGTGCGTGTGTGTGTACGCGTGTGTGTGAACGTGTGTGCGCATACGTGTGTGTGTGTGTGTGTGTGTGTACGCGTGCGTGTGAACGTGTGTGTTATTAACAAAATTTGTAATTTATTATGCATTTGTTTTGTAAATAATGCTATACGCAAAAATTTGTAATTTATTATGAATTTGTTTTGTAAATAATGCTATAAGCAAAAATTCGTAATTTATTATGCATTTGTTTGATAAATAAGAATCCAATTAAAAAAAAACAATTGTTTGATAAATCCGACTAGGAAAAAAATAGTGTGATATAATTATGATAAAACTTTCCTAATAAAAAATTGTTTGATAAATCCAACTAGGAAAAAAATAGTGTGCTTTAATTGTAATAAAACTTTCCTCAAAGAAAAAAAATTATTTGATAAATCCAACTAAGAAAAAAAATAGTGTGCTATAATTGTCATAAAACTTTCCTCAAAGAAAAAAAAAACTTAATCCAATCATTTTCTTGTTACAGGGGGAAGCTATGAAAACAACTGTCTTCGCGACTCCAGGACTTCCATGTATTATGGGCAATTGTACCTTCTTGCCGGACAATTTTAGTGAAGGTACGTTATTTCGTACACCCCAGGATTTTCAATTTAAAACTTAAGAAATGGACAGCTTTGTACACATTTTTATACCTAATGTTCCCGGGGACTCTTTTGACGATGACTTTATAATTAGTGAATTGGATCCTGTGCAAATAGGTGCAGGACATTAAAATAGTGTCACATCCCTGGAACCACGTGAATTTTATTTGTTAGTGTCTGCTCTAGGTCACATGCAAACATATAGGGTAGATTTTAATCCCCCCGAGAAAAACGTGGTTGACGGGAGTGTTATTTTAACAGACCCTGTTAATGTTCTTCATACCTACATTGACCAAATTCGAGCACTTATTGAGATTCAGATTCAGAACTGGGGGGGTCAAGGGGGGATTAAGGCATCGGTAAATCAAAAAGTTTATTTACAAAAGGGGACATCTGGGGACATTTTTTATTTTCATTTTTCAACTGGCAACCAAACTTTTTACCCTGGTCTAAATAATTTTGAGGGTGACTTTTTCAACTGGGTAAATAAATTAATATCGACTTTGGACACGTTTAACGAGAGGGGAAGCGGGTCCACCATTTTATACACTGAACATATGGATCTGAATCTCAGTAGATTTAAAAAAAACTTTATTTTAAGAGGGGCGGGTAGTAGTCGACGAATAAATTACCACCCAGATTTGTTGGCTACAGGAGGGGTTCAGGGTTTCAGATTTGACACGGGGCTGCAATGCTTTAAATATGCATTTTTAGCAGCAGCCCATAAAACATTAAATTATAAGTCAACAATAAAAAATATCGACGGACTTGCACGTAACGGTGGTGAAAATTATCCTAAAGTAAATTTTGATTGTTTAGAGGGGAAGTATCCGGTGTCTTTAAAAGAAAATAATTTCTGAGACCACACTGGCTAATCATGATAAACAAAAAATCGCGAAGAAAGGAAACGAGGACAATTAACAGCCAGTGAAAAAATTGAAAAATTATGCAAATATTTCGGTCAAGACCTCCGCTTGACCGTCCTCAGTGCAGAATAAAACTGATAAAAATTTAAAAACCAAACCTTAAAATAAAAAAACCAAACTAAAATTGGACGACCCTTTCCTAGTAACGGTGAAAGGGTAACTGAATAAAAAACACAAGTCTAAATGGCATTTCAGAATTTCATTTTGCGTAAAGCACTTTTAAAGGCTGATCGCTTTCCAGTTTGATTGTTATCGGAGACTCTATTCGATTGCACAATATAACTTTGTGGATGTATGTAAAAACGATAAGAATTAATAATTTTGTCATAAATGGGACTTAGAAAAATTTCTCCAGTGTCTCTATTGAGAGCTACCTTTTGGTGAATGTGCTTTTTTATTTCAACTGCCTCCCTGAAAACTTGCGTGAGACCTTTAACGGGGGCAATGATAGAGGCCTCGTCAAACAAAATTAAATGATGTGGATTATGGTACACATGTTGCGCCAAGGCGGAATCAAAAACCTCAGGCCTTTGGCGTAACCTAAGGTTACGCCAAAGGCCTGAGGTTTTTGATTCCGCCTTGGCGCAACATGTGTACGAGAATCCACACCATTTCATTTTGTTTGACGAGGTCTCTATCGTTGCCCCCGTTAAAGGTCTCACGCAAGTTTTCAGGGAGGCAGTTGAAATAAAAAAGCACATTCACCAAAAGGTAGCTCTAAATAGAGACACTGGAGAAATTTTTCTAAGTCCCATTTATGACAAAATTATTAATTCTGATCTTTTTTACATACATCCACAAAGTTATATTGTGCAATCGAATAGAGTCTCCGATAACAATCAAACTGGAAAGCGATCAGCCTTTAAGAATGCTTTACGCAAAATGAAATTCTGAATTGCCATTTAGACTTGTGTTTTTTATTCAGTTACCCTTTCACCGTTACTAGGAAAGGGTCGTCCAATTTTAGTTTGGTGTTTTTATTTTAAGGTTTGGTTTTTAAATTTTTATCAGTTTTATTCTGCACTGAGGACGGTCAAGCGGAGGTCTTGACCGAAATATTTGCATAATTTTTCAATTTTTTCACTGGCTGTTAATTGTCCTCGTTTCCTTTCTTCGTGATTTTTTGTTTATCTTTAAAAGAAATAACCATGTTTGAAAAAGCAAATGGAAATCTTGGGTTAGGGATGGTTGTTCTCCAGTATGACACAGAATTTGTAAATGGGCGAAAGAAACCAAATAAAAAAGGGATTTTATATTCAGTTAGGACACCGTTGGCAGATAATGGTAAAAATTGGGTTTGGGTTATTTATGAGCCCCACAAAGATGTAAACTCCTATAGTCATTTTTTCCCCGTTACAGAAATAAGTCGAATTCTATCTCAAGGGAAAAAATATGGGAAACGTCTCTATTGCCCCATGTGTCTTTCCTCATTTACAACTGAAAGAATATTCAAGGATCACGTGAAATATTATAAACTTCATGGAAATCAAAGAAAAGAAATGCAGGCAGAAGGCAAAGATACTTTACAATTTAAAAAATTCCGAAATTCCCTGCTACAGGTTGATAAAGTATCTTTAGATTGTGAATCAAGACTGGTGGAGGTATCGGACCCATCAAGGCCAATTATAGCCAAGGAACACAAACTAGTTGCGTGTTCCTATGTGCATGCCCGTCGCGATTCCAACAATAAAATGCAACTAGAAAAGTTTTTTTTTTTTACTATGGATGAGGAGGGTAGCACGGAGAAGATATTGGTGTGTTTAATAAAAACAGCAAACGGTGCAATTTCAGGATTGTGTCACACCAACTACCCAATGTCATTATCAGATAAGGAGCAGCGGGCACTAGAAAAGGGATCAATTTTTTGGGTTTGTAGGGGTGCCCTTGCCCCAAAAGACGCTGTCCAGGATCACAATAATCTTATTGACCCCAATTCAACGGGAAAAAGTAACTTTCGGGGGTGGGCTTACAATTCATGTAATTTAAAAATTAAACAGCAACTCCTTTTTCCGGTTTTTATACAAAATTCTAACTACGATCTGAAGTATGTGCTACCCGTAATGGCACATCTTCAAAGAAATCGAACAGTGGATGATGCATGGGTGATAGACAGCTTTTCCTAAAAAATCATTCCTAAATCATCGGAAAAGTTGCTTGTTTTGGAATTTATATAGAGATATGTTGAAGACGACATTGAGTACACGAATAAAATTCACTTTTTGGATTCCTAGAGTTTTTTCCCCAGATCATTGAGTAAATTAATTCAAGTGCAGAAAAACGATGACGGCTGCAACGCTTTCCCCCTTCTCAAGCAACAATTTTCAAATGATGTATATGATTTGTTGACGGTCAAGGGCATACATCCTTATGATTATTATTGTTCCATGTCGAGATTCACCGAGGAAACTATTCCCTCGATCGAATCGTTTTACGACAGTCTACACGATCGTAGGTGCATCCTCGAGAATTACAGTTTTACTCAAAAATTTTGGCCAGCGGGAGGGTGTAAAAATGGGTTTGACTACTGCAAGCTGTATTTGTCGAGTGATGTGTTAACTTTGTTAGACATTATGTGTAAAAATACGGAAAAAATCTATGGGGAATTTAATCTTGATTTAGGATATTATTTTTCATCTCCTCATCTGGTGATGGACCTCATCCTAAAAATTAGCAGGGAAAAAATTGGGCTAATCACCGACATCGATCAGCAACTGTTCATCGAAAGGTAAATGAGGGTTGGATACGTTTTTCATGGGGATCGTATCTTGGAAACTGATCCAACTGGAGAGAAGACGGGGACAAAATCGGATGCAGTTCTCCTTCATATGAATTCTCTCTACCCCTCGGCCATGTCCCATTATTCGCTACCCTGCGATGACTATAAATGGCTCAATGACCCTCAAGCTCCCCATTTTCCCAACATTGAGAGTGTTGAGGAGAATGGGCCGGCTGGATGGTTTTTTGAAATTGATGGGAAGATACCAGTTGAGCTTCACGATTCAGTAAAGGATTTTGTTTTCCTATGCATCGATAGACCTGTGACTAGGGACTCTTTGAGCCCCCGCAATAGGCGTTTAGTCGAGGTGGACGGATTTAATTGATGGGTAATAAATGCATTCATTCATTCATTCATTGCATTGGTCACCTTCAAAACAAAAACTTATTGCTGACCTTCTGCCGAAGAAAAAATATTGTTGTACATCGTGTGGCTTTAAAATGGATGTGCAACAACGGTTTCAACGTCACAAAGGTTTATAGAGCCCTCCAGTTTAGCCGAAAACCCTATCTGAAAACGTTTGTTGACACTTTTGTCAAGAAACGTTCTGAAGTGCAAACGAAAGCCAAAAAATAAATTTATAAGCTCATTTTGAATTCGTCTTTTGGTAAAATGTGCGAGTGTTCGCAATAGAAATCGTTGTGACGTCGTGACCGATCCCAAACAATGTGCTCGAATTATTGCCGATCCAAATTACACTTCCTTCACGATCATTGGCCCGGACATGGTACTATTGAATAGAAAAAAAAAGAAGCATTGTCCTGAATAAACATATTACTACAGGAAGTGCGATCTTGTCGATCTCTAAGAAGCTCATGTTGGGAATTCTATTACTATTTAGCTAGGGTACATTGGCCAGAGAAGGGGCAAGTAGAAGTCTGCTACGGGGACGCAAATTCTCTACTGCTAAAAGTAAGAACCCCAAACCTAATTGATGATTTGGCGCACGGTGAAATTATCAGCTCACGGATGGACTACACCAATCGGAGTGGGCTTTACCCAGAGCTAGTGAAATGTCGGGTGCCAAATCAGCTTTTAGTTTTTTAAATCAGAAACGGGAAGCGACATGATTTCCAATGGTATGTTTGTAAGTCCGAAGGTGTACTTTATACAGACAAACGAAGAAGAAATCAAGAAACGTTGCAAAGGAGTACCCACGCGCTATGTGGATAAGAATTTCGACATGAACATTTATAGGAATTGTATTGTTGAAAATACAATTCCACGAGCCAAATTGTTGGCAATTCGTTCCCACAACTACAGGAACTTTACTGTAAAGATAGAAAAAATTGCCATGAGTACCATTTCCAACTAGGTCTATGTTTGTCAAGACAGTGTGACTACCCTCCCCCTGGGACACTATTTAACTTCCGACCGTGCCGAATGTGTTAGCCATAGGGAAAGTCTCGGTTTGAGTAAAGTCCAATAAATTTTTCCCAAAACCTTGGGGGGGGAATCGCAGCCTTGGGGGGGGGGGGGGGGGTGCTCGCGGCCCGGGGGGGGGGCGGCCGCCATCGGGGGTGTACCGCCACTACCAAAGTTATCTTTTTTTCACTTAGAGCAGATTTTTTTTTTTGGTAAATATACATGTTGCATTGAAAAAAAAGTAATATTATTCAGTGTATTTTTCATTAAATGTTGTAAATAAAGTATATTTATTAAAGTGCTTTTTCTAGTGCATTTTTTTTATAAATTAAAAAAAGTGTATTTTTCTTGATTTTCTGTAAAGTGTTGTTTATAATACAAGAAATATGATTCTTTATTGATTTTGTTCTTCTCATTCTTGAACGGACTTGTAGGGAAATTATTTAGTCATTAGATAACTATAGTCTACAGTTAGTTGTCCAGGTGAACTGTTGAAGGGAAAATATATCAATTTAAAACACCATTCAGATCGTTTCTGTGTGGGCCATCAATGTCGGGCAAAACGAAACTCTCAACTAAAATAATTATAAATTGCGATAAAATATTTGTGGAAAAGTCGAAAAAAACCTACTATTCCTTCATTTTTGACAGGAGCCATACAGTAAAATAAAAGCAATTGGCACGGCGGAATTGGTGCAGATACAATTTATACAGGGAGTTGATGTTTTCAGCATTATTGAACCAAACTCTTGGCTGATTATTGACGATCTGGCTGAATCTATTGAACAATCGTCCCAGGAAATGCTACAATTGTTCACTGTTCGCTCTCATCATGAACAGATTTCAATTACTCTGGTTCTACACAATCTCTTTCATCAGAGCAAATGTATGCGAACACTTGCATTGAACTGCACCTACTATATCATCTACAGAGTTGTTCGTGATTCTAGCTCGCTAATAACCCTCAATAAACAAATTTATCCAGGTTCCCCCAAATTTCTGCTCTCAGCATACAATCAGGCAACTAATAAACCCCATGGCTATATCTCATTGGATCTTAATCAAAACACCCATAAGGATCTGTGCGTAGTCACATATACTTTTGACAATGAAATTAAAGCACCTATATCCTTTTGAACACTAAAAAGACATATTAATTACTATAATGACACTGAAGAAACAAAATGACAATAAACGTTTATTTTCAGCTCTAAGCACTTCAAAATCCCCACTTAGGAAAGCCATACTCAAACATGGTATCGACAATGATTTCATTAATCTAATATCTGAGCTCTGTTTAAATTTGATCGAGGGCAATGTTCAACTGCCAGAGATAGTTAAGCAACAGGCAAAGCAACATCGATTCATTGTACGTACATTGGCCTGTAAAAACAAAGGAAAGAATTTTAAAAGGAAACGACTTCTTCAGGCAGGCGGTAGCTTTTTCACACTTTTACTGCCAATAATATGAGGACTTGTAAACAGTTTTTTCTAGGTGGCAAAACCCTATAAATTGACTCCAATAGAACTCGCTCTCTCACCCGTGGAACACTTTGAGGAGAATCTGAGTAAATTCATTGACAATGAGAATATTGAGGATGATAAAAAACTACTTTTACTTCAAGATGCACTTCGCCGAGTGGACACATATAAGCCCTATCGTGTGAAGGCCAGTGGTATTGATCACAAAAAAGATTCATCTCCTCAAGAGTCTGCTGCTGGAACACAATTAAAGAAGGAGAAATGCCCCACTCATATCGTGAACAAAGTAAACGACTCATAACTTATCTCATGGAAAGTGGTCAAGATCATATTCAAGTTGATAGCAATGGGAAAACGATTATAATTCAGGGCAAGAGCTATAATCTACTTGATTTAATCTACGATATGGCTACACATCGCAAAGGAGTATTATAATTTGACGATCATCTATACAATTTTTTAAATACATTAAACTTCCCCAAAAGTCTTATTAGGAGGAAGCAAATTCTAAAAAAAATAAATGAACATGCACCGACAACGCCATTAAAATATGAAGAAGAGGAAGAAGATTTTAAATCAATTTTGAAAAATACTAGCACACCTAGTGGAAACTTGACAATAAGGAGAAGGAGCAGCACACCACTGATAGCTAGAAAAAAGCGAAGACGTATCAAGTCAACATCACCACAACCACCAGTATAGAAAAGGGTAGCGGACGTTACACTATACGTTTAAATTCAAAATGGTTGAAGTTCTGAAACGTGTCTATGAAAATATTGGTGAAGTGGGGAGTTTAAGTTCCCCCACCACTCTTTCCAAATTCACTGGTGTTTACGCTAAAAGTTTACAAGACTATCTACAAAATGAATCAAGTTACACTCTGCATAGAAATCATAGACTTCGTTCTAATCATTATCGTAAAACTAAAGCCTTTTACCCATTGCATATAATGCAAGCAGATCTCCTAACTCTAGATGAGATTCAAAGACGTCACAATACACCGTACAAGTATATTGTACTTGCAATCAGTGTTTTTAGTCGCTATGCATATGCCATTATATTCCGGTCGAAGAGAGCTGTTGAAGCTGCTCAGGCTATTGAAAGTTTTCTCGAACAGAATTCGTATAAAAAAATTCAAACGGATCGTGGTAGTGAATTTGTTAATCCCCATGTTGCAAAAGTACTAGCGAAATATAATACATTATTGTATCACAGTCATAGCCCTATAAAGGCTGAATTGGCCGAACGATTGATAAGAACTATTCGACTTTTAATTTCAAGATATTGTACATTAAAAAATACATCGGCTTTTATTAGTTATTTGGGTAAAGTCCTGTTAATTTATAAGTAACATTCCCATTAATTATTGTATATCTATGTCCAGACAGAGGCTTTCTATTCTGATTATAATACCAGTGTCACCATTCGTTGGCGACTTTCCAAAGAAACGGTTGTGAAGAAGAAAAAATTCGACGGCAGTGATGTTGTACAAGAACCGGAGGAAAGGCATATTTTTGAACTGAATAAGTGCCTATTGTCCGATAAATTTTTTCAAATTGCAATATACCAAGAAACCAAGAACATGGCTTAACGCCTGCGTGATACCAAAGATGAAGAGATTTTCGATGGCTTTTATGACTATGAACTACAAAGAGTTAAAAATAATAGTGAAATCTATCAAATTGAAAAGATATTAAAGACTCGTACTCGCAGGGGTAGGAAACAGTTACTTGGTCGGTGGCCAGGATACAACTCTGATTTTGATTCTTGGATCAGTGTTGAAAATATTGACAATGCCCAATGTTTTCTATTTAACTTTTATGTCCAACGTTTCTTATCTTTTCCACAATTACCCGAATAAGACAAGTTATTTTTGGATTAAAGTCTTCTCCAACTCTTAAAGTTGATGGTACATAAGAAGCTGCTCTTTTTAATTTTATTCTCAAAAAAACCTATGACATCCCAACAAAGGATCGTTTCTATTATAAAAAGGTCATAGCATTCGATTTGTCACTCTTTGCCGACTATGAATGGGTTGAAGCACTTAAAGCTAGCAAATATCCAAATGTCAAATTGAAATATATTGAATATGATGATATGAGAGATTTGTGTCGTGCAATCAATAGAAAAATCTCATATCGTAGGAATGATACATTCCATTTTAATTATTCATTGGAACACGATAGGATTTACATTACCTCACCTGTTGACACTGAAATAATTAGTCTCAATGATAATCTGAGAGACGTTCTTGGCTTTAAACAGAATATGATCAATGGGAAAAATGCTGGCACTGTTTACGGGATGGATCAAGTTATTTTTACTGATTATCCACCTGGTTTCACCTCGGACACTTGCATATTTTTCTATGCATCTTTTGTGGAAACATCGAGAGTTGTTAATTCAAATGTCCCCCTCCTACGTGTTCTTGAACGAAAAACAACCCATGAACTTGTTCATCACTATAATATAAAGCATCTTCAGTATGTTCCTGTAAACACTTCGTATTTGGAACTCTGTCAGTTAACACTAATAAGTGAATTGGGTGATCCTCTAGCAATAACAAAAGGCTTAGCAGTGATAACATGTCATTTTCGACCCATTGTCGGCGACAGCACCATCACCTAAAATGAACAATAGAAGAATTCCATTTGTCTGTCCCGATATCGATTGCTATGTTGGTGCTCTGAGTCCACGTCAAATAGGCAATGGATTGGACTACTACAAGGGGCGTACTACAATGTCTGGCTATGTTATTGGTAGCTGGTTCCCTAGGCTATTTCGTTCTGCACTACCCCTTGCCCGAAAATAGCTTGTACCTGCTGCATCAAATTTTGCTGCCTCAACACTACAGGACTGGGGGTCGGGTAAGAATTTCAAAGAGAGTGTTAAGGAAAATATTAGATCTTCAGCAAGAGCCGTTGGTTTCCTCGGCTTCAAGAGCCCTCCATTTTTTTTGGTCACTTAAAATGGCCACTAGAACTTTTAATTTACGTTCCATTGAGCCCTCCTAAGATATTCTAGGACCACTGGGTCAATACGATCACCCCTGGGAAAAATAAAAAAAAACAAAAAACAAATAAACACGCATCCGTGATCTTTCTTCTGGCAAAAAAATGGAAAATTCCACATTTTTGTAGATAGGATCTTGACACCTGTACAGTAGAGTTCTCTGATACTCTGAATATGATGATGTGATTTTCATTAAGGTTCTATAATTTTTAGGGGGCCTTTTCCCATTTTTGCGAAAATAAGCCGAATTTTCTCAGGTGCGTAACTTTTGATGGGTAAGATTAAACTTGACGAAACTTATATATTTGAAATCACAACTAAAATCTGATTCTTTTGATGTATCTATTGGTATCAACATTCCGTTTTTTAGACTTTTGGTTACCGTTGAGCCGGGTTGCTCCTTACTTACAGTTCGTTACCACGAACTATTTTATAGTAAGAAACAAGAGTTTTGGTGACAATACATACATCAAAAGAATCGAATTTTGGTTCTTATTCAGAATATATAAAATTCATCAAGTTTAATGTTACCCTTCAATAGTTACGAGCCTGGGAAAATTTGCCTAGTTTTCAAAAAAGAGGGAAAATCCCCAAAAGATCAAGTTATCCTAATGAAAATCACACCATCAGAAACAGCATATTAGAGAACCATACTATAAAGATTTCAAGCTCCCAAATACAAAAATGAGGAAATTTACATTTTTTTTTTGCCAGAAGAGAGACCACGGATGCGTGTTTATTGTTTTTTTTTTCAGGGGTGGTCGTGTCGAACCAGTGATCCTAGAGGACTACGAGAGGGCCCATTTGATTGGAAATCAAAATTTTTAGTTTTGTTTTTAAGCGACCAAAAATATTGAAGGGCAGCTAGCCCCCCAAAGTCACATGATCAAAATTTAAAGATAACCAATTTGCTCAGCATCGTCGAAATACTAGTAACTATGCCTTTAAGGATGAATTGACCACCCACAGCCCCCGGGGAAGGGCTGCAAGCAATGAACTTTGCCACTTGTTCACATATAGTATTGGTTATTGGGAAGCATACAATTTTTTTGGGGGGTGGGAGTAATTTTTTGGTGGGGGGATTAAGTCAGAGGATTTTTCCAAGGAGGAATTCTTCGGGGGGGGGGGGGAATATGTTTTCCATTTAAAAAAATCCCCCCCTGAAAACGTCTGTATACTTCCCAATAACCAATACTATATGTTAACATTGGGTAAAGTTCATAACTTTCAGCCCTCCCCCCGGGGGCTTCGGGGATTAAGTCATCCTAAAAGACATATTTATAACATTTTCTACCATACTAAACAAAATGGTTATCTTAAAATTTTGATCGGGTGACTTTGGGAAAAAAATGAGCGTGGGAGGGGGCCTAGTTGCCCTCCATTTTTTTGGTCACTTAAAATGGCCACTAGAACTTTTAATTTACGTTCCAATGAGCCCTCCTAAGATATTCTAGGGCCACTGGGTCAATACGATTACCCCTGCGAAAAAGAAGAAGAAGAAAAAAAAATAATAAACAGGCATCCGTTATCTTTCTTCTGGCAAAAAATGGAAAATTCCACATTTTTGTAGATAGGAGCTTGAAACCTCTAGAGTAGGGTTCTCTACCACGCTGAATATGATGGTGTGATTTTCATTAAGTTTCTATAACTTTTAAGGGGTCTTTTTCCCTTTTTTTGAAAATCAGCCAAATTTTCTCAGGCGCGTAACTTTTGATGGGTAAGATTAAACTTGACGAAACTTATATATTTGAAATCACAATTAAAATCCGATTCTTTTGAGTTATCTATTGGTATCAAAATTCCGTTTTTTAGACTTTCGGTTACCGTTGAGCCGGGTCGCTCCTTACCACATTTTATAGACAGTAAGCTTATCGCAGATAATTTCTGGTCTTCGGTCTCGGTGCGAACAAAAAGCTCCTCCCACTTGTTTCTGCCTTAGCGGATTAGTCTGTTATCGTCAATCACTGAGAAATGGTTACCAAGTGCATTATTCGTAATTGCGAAAGCAGAAAAAAACTTGGTGAGCCAGCCAAGTGGTTTGCAAGCGTCCCATCTCAAAGTTATGAATTAATTTATATACAAATTATGAATTAATCTATTATTTACATGGACTCAACTGATCGGCCTATGTAAGATTTTATAAAAAAGGGGGCGGGGGGGTTGATGAAATTTGTGAAAATAAGGAATTTTTTCTTCTTCTAATAACTGGTGGGGTAGGTGTGATGGTTTCACGGGCGGATCCAGGATTTTTTTAGGGGGGGGGCAAAATAGGTTGATCCGACAAACTTACGTTAGGAGCAAGTTTAATTAATGCAAACTTGCGTTAATTTGGTAAATTACACTACTTTAGACTACTTTACGGGGGTTACCCTCGCCCCCCCCCCTCTGGATCCGCAACTGGATAGTTTATCATTTTTTTTCCTTGTAAATTTATTCCTTGTCTTTCTTTCCATTCTTAAACCAATGTTATATTAACCTTTTGCATTATTACAGCCCACTATATATACATTCATATAAATTTATATGCAGTGTTACCGCCATACCAATTATTCTCCTTTCCTTTTTCATTCTTTAATAATAATTTCTGGTCGTTTTGAGTTTGAATTATTTTAGGCTTCTATTTCTACTGATCTTAAGTTTAATATGGCCTTTACTATTCTTTAAAAAAAACTTTCTTTTTCGTAAAGTTTTCGTAGTATATATATCATAAAGAAAGAAAAACGAGCAAAAATGGGGTTTTTATAGGCCAAATGAAGATACTGAAAGAACGAAGCGAATATTTCGAGAGGACAAACGCCTCTCTTCTTCAGTGCGAAACGAAACGATGTATCAATAAAAGCCAAAAATTAAAAAAATTAAAACTAACTACCTAACAACCATAAAAGCGAGTTATTCGCCAATATCCGCGATTTGCACAAAATCCAAAAAATATGAACTGCCATCGACGGATACTAGCAAACGGATACTAGCATTATATATATATATATATATATATATATATATATATATATATATATATATATATATATATATATATATATATATATATATATATATATATATATATATATATATATATATATATATATATATATATATATATATATATATATATATATATTATATATATATATATATATATATATATTTATATTTATATCGGCGCGTACAAACAACTCCTCTCATTTGATCTGCCATTAGCGGTCCAATTACCCTGGAACACGTATTTTGGCAGAAACTTTCTCAAAATGCCTTTGAAACCAACTTGAGACTTCGAAACCTATTTTTAATTCCTAAAAACATCTAATAATAACATTACACTACTAACTAACGATTTTCATGTATGTGTTGGAATAAATTAATTTAAAATTAGTTTCTTCAAAATTAGTGTTCCAACGTTGAAGCCAAGTTTCGTGTCCAAGTGAAATCTGACTTGTCTACCCGTGAAAAGATCTGATAACGCCTATGTTTCTATCTGCAAAAACGTTCTCCGGAGCACTCGCACCCCTGTCCGGGTTTTTATAATGGGAGAGATAGAGAATGATCATACTGCTAATTATATAAACAGTGCTCCTTACTTACAGTTCGTTACCACGAACTGTCTTATAGTAAGAAACAGAGTTTTGGTGACAATACGTACATCAAAAGAATCGAATGTTGGTGATTATTCAGAATATATAAAATTCATCAAGTTTAATGTTACCCTTCAATAGTTACGAGCCTGGGAAAATTTGCCCAGTTTTCAAAAAAGAGGGAAAATCCCCAAAACATCAAGTTATCCTAATGAAAATCACACACCATCAGAAACAGCATATTAGAGAACATTACTATACAGATTTCAAGCTCCCAAATACAAAATGAGGAAATTTACATTTTTTTTTTTTTGCAAGAGAGACCACGGATGCTTGTTTTTTTGTTGTTTTTTTTCAGGGGTGGTCGTGTCGAACCAGTGATCCTAGAGGACTACGAGAGGGCTCATTTGATTGGAAATCACAATTTTTAGTTTCGTTTTTAAGCGACCAAAAATATTGAAGGGCAGCTAGCCCCCCAAAGTCACATGATCAAACTTTTAAGATAACCAATTTGCTCAGCATCGTCGAAATACTAGTAACTATGCCTTTAAGGATGAATTGACCACCCACAGCCCCCGGGGAAGGGCTGCAAGCAATGAACTTTGCCACTTGTTCACATGTAGTATTGGTTATTAGGAAGCATACAGATATTTTTATTTTTTGGGGGGGGAGTGATTTTTTGGTGGGGGGATTAAGTCAGAGGATTTTTCCAAGGAGGAATTCTTCGTGGGGGAAAGAAGTGTTCTATTTAGGGGGAACCAGGTTTCTGACATTTTTCAAAAACGATCAGAAATTAAATAAAAAACAAGTATTTCAATTGAAAGTAAGGAGCAACATTAAAAGTTAAAACGAACAGAAATTATTACGAATATGAGAGGGCTGTACCCTCTTCAATGCCCCACTCTTTACGCTGAATTTTTTTTTTCCTACTATTTAAGAATAATTATTAGAATAATAAGCTTTTCTAAAAGTTCTAAAGCAAACTTTAGAGTAAAAAGCGATGTATTGAGGAGGGGACAACCCCCTTATATACATAATAATTTCCGCTCGTCTTAAGATTTAATGTTGCTCTTTACTTTCAGTTGACATTTTTCTTTTAGTTAATCTTGGTAATGAAGCGCCTATTATCTTGCTATGAATCTAAGAGGAGGTTCCTACTACTATTGGTTCATGATACCCCTGGGGTCGTAGCCTTCCTGCAGAGAAACCATAATCTGGGTTCTAAAACAAACACAGACACTCTCTTGATTAATGGTATGGGTTCTTACCAATCGCGCTATCGTTTCATTAATTCTACGTAGAGTTACTTCAGCAAAACCGCTTATGACCTCTTCACGGAAGTCCACATTAATTTCTAGATGTGTGTGAATTATACGGCATTCTTCGGGAAGAGAATAAGAACTAGGATCCCCAGGACTTAAACGAGATGGTGACAGTAAAACTGTTTTGAGAAGGTCTGCAGCAAACACAATTCCCTGAAAGTTCAAACATTACAGTCTTTTTTGTGGTATATAGTAATTATCTCAGAAACCCAGCACTTCTTTGAGTAAGTAAAAGAGATGGGGAGAGAGACTGCAAAAATCGAGAAGAAAAAGAAAGGCAGGGATATAGAGAGATAGAGAGGGAGAGATAGAGAGGATACAGTGATATAGAGGAGGAACTAGAGATAAAGATATTAGAATCATTGGGCTGACTTTCTGCAACACACACTAACTATCTCTGGAGACCGAGCAGTTTCTTAAGCGAGGCAGAGAGAAAGGGATAGAGAAAGAACACAAAAGAAAAAGGAAAGAAAAACAAAAGGAAGAGAGAGAGTGGAAAGAGTAGAGGAAGAAATAGTGAGATTACATTATAAGTATTGACTATAGGATCGAACTGGTCGCAATTTTTCACACTCACACAAGAAGGAGCTTTGGAACAAATTCTGCGACGATTAAAAATTTGAGCCAAGATACACAAAACTCGGCAAAAAAGTGGCTAGTGTTCCTGAACTCGCACCCCGTATTTCTGGATTGCGCAGAATACGTTGAGTAAGCTTCTCAATAGCGATATGCAGGTTCTTTCGTTTATTCCCAAATATATATATATATATATATTTTCCAGCATTCCGTTCAGTGGAAACATCTCTGATTATAGTGGCTTCATATATCAGCTCAGGGGTACTCTGGCAATGTAAGCAAAAGTTGTTTTCCTTGTGTTTTCTTTAATTATACGAACTTTCTTGTGTACTAATAACTGCACTAATTACTAATAAACAAATACATATTTAGGATTCTTTGATTTAGCTGATTCTTTGATTTAGTGTTATCAATAGTTAGACTCTTACACTTTCGTTATAGGGTCAAAATCTATCGGCAGGCAGTCAACGATGGGGCAACACACATTTTTCCATGGTTTTTCCATATTCTGCCTTTTTTCTTTTGGTTTCCTCATAATTTCTTTAAATTCCCAAATTTCCAGAGGGGCATGCCCCCCTGCCAGCGCCCATGTTGCCAGGTAAAACAAAAATATGTGATTAATAATAAAATTACTTACAAACAGATGTTTTGGATGTAAAAACATCCTCTCTCAACTAGTCATCTCCATTAAAATAGTGAAAACAAAACAAACGAATGAAATGGAAACCGAACTACACCGAGCCGTAATGATTCACATACTATGGATTGACAAACTTCTGGAACCCAGAGTTTGCAGATACGTTCCAAAAATGGAAATCGAAAGTGGTCTTATCATGGTATTCCGCCAATTCGTTCCTCATTCTAGTTAAACCATAGCTATAACATTGTGCCTGTAGAACAACAAAGAGATAACAAGAGCAAGAACTTAAAATTAATGTGCCAATTTTTGTAGCTATTATCTATGAAAGCCCTTCGAAACTGCATTAAAAACATTTATGTCAAGAAAACAGAACGAAACTTGCCCCATCAATACAGATTAATATAGGAAATCCAAATCTTGTACTATGTATGTCATACTGAAAGTAAGGAAAATCAGTTACCCAACTTTCAAAATAGAGCTGTCATTTAGAAAACGTTCCATGTAAATATATATTCGCTGTCATCCATATGGGTCGTATCCGACATCCTTAAACTTCTAAATAATTGCGAAAAATCGTTTGCTAAGCTGCCCTCAAAGGGAGGACTAGAATGGGAATGCATGTTCCCTTATATTTTATCCTCCTACTCTACATTCTATTGCTGATCCTTACTATGGAAAAAGCTTGGGAAATAGTTTTAGGCAATCATCTCAAAAGTTCTGAAACGTCAGGTACGATCTTAAGGCGTAGTAGCGGAGATATGCATATAAAAATAATCCTACTCGTCAAAATCCAAATTTTACTCTGATAAGAAGGGGGCTGGGTATTCATATTGCTTTTTCTACAGGTTTGAATTAAAAAAAAATCCTGCAAACCAATGGAGGCTAGGGAGTAAATTAGTGAAAAAGAATAACCGCAAAAAGTTTTGGGAGGGCTCATTTCATTGCAAATTACCAAATCGAATGTCTTTTTTAGTGAAAGAGGGCACTGAAGGGCATCCAATCCCCTTCTATACCTTTTGTGAAACCATATCGTATCGTTCTAAAATTTCAAGATGGTTAAAAAACTCGACAAATTTGCCTCCAGGGGCAACGTAAGTCATACAATCCTAGGAGAAAGAGTGCCAAGTTGTGTTAATTGGCTGCTTTAAAGTATAGGCTTCATATATACTGTCAGTTAACTTTTCTAAATACTCTACAGATTGCATGGGTTGGAGGCATATTTAGCCAATTGACATTATGTACATTTGAAAGTAATTGACTTATACAGGTCAAGAAATTTTTGGTTTCCGATCAAGGTTAAAAGTTATACCTATTCCTTGGACCAAGGGAAACAAAATAACAGAAATATCCTTCTTGGGATCTCTGGCCAAGGGCATCCGTAATTCCTTGGACCAAGAAGACCCAAACGCAAAAAAAAGAATAATAAAAAATTATCTGCTAAGTAAAGTGCTAATTTATGCTAAATTAATTACTAAATTTTCTCAATAATAATTTTTTTTATTCACCCGAGAATGGGGCCCAATTTTTTTTATGAACAACCTGAAACTTACGGACCCCACAAATCAGTTTTTAACTTAGGGCACGGTTCCCCAAAACCGGGAGATAAATATTATTTCTCCATTGGGTTAAAACTTATATCCGAAGTCCTTGGAGCAATCGTACCCACCCGTCCCCTGCCCCCCAAAAATATTAGTTCACCTAGAAAGTAAGTCTAGAAAACGGTCAAAATACATTTTTCAAACACCTTCAAACTTATATCTGTAAGTTTCTGTTTAAACACGACCCCAAAGCGTAAAAATAAAACTTGAAAGAAAAAAAAACATTTTCTGTGCCAAAAATTGTTTTTCTGGTCAGCTGGGGCAAAAAGACCTTTGGAAAGTCCAACGAACAAAGAAAGTCGAATGGGCAGTTATCAGAAGCCAATTTTTCTTCGATTCCTAATAAGAACCAATAGTAAGCTTACAAGACTATGATTACTCCCAGAAACAATTTTTTCGTTGGTCGCATAATCTGTTTGAATACACTTCATATATTTCCAAACATTGTAATATGACGAGTGTGATATGACAACTATTGCTAGTAGGGAGGCCCTATTGACTACTGGGCCTACACCATATATGGGCATGTTTTTATGGTTTTTCTCACTGAGGATGTTTTTTCATGGTTTTTCTCACTTTGATGTTTTTCATGGTTTTGTTCTGTTTGATGGTTATATGATGTAGACATCTGGTTATTGGATGTTTCTTGAATGGTTATGAGTGTTAGTCATTTTGTGTGTTGTTTTCTTTGATGTCAACATAAGTTCACATCAAAAATTGCTAGATGTAGACATTTTGTTATTGGATGTTTCTTGGATGGTTAGGAGTGTTGGTCAATTTGTTTGTTGTTTTCTTGGATGTCAAAATAAGTTCACATCAACAATTGCTGGATGTAGACATCTGGTTATTGGATGTTTCTTGGATGGTTAGGAGTGTTGGTCAATTTATTTGTTGTTTTCTTGGGTTTCAACATAAGTTCACATCAATAATTGCTGGATTATTGATCGAGTATAACGGGACAGGGTCAATGACACCTCATTCAAGGTCAATTTGTTTGTTGTTTCTAAGTGTATTGATCGAGTCTAACGGGACAAGATCATGTGTCTCTTTCTAAGCCAATCAGGGAGTTACATAAGATTTCCCTTTACATCCCAATTCACCCTTGAGATTTATAGTTTTTATTAATGTGCGAATAGAAGTTCACTAAGCCTATAGTTAGCAGTGTGATAACACGAGTGAACAAATTGAGTTAGAAATATCCTTTTATTGCAACTGTTCTATATGTAAAGGACATTATCATGATTTTGAACATTCTCATGAACCTACTACACGTTTAGACAATGTAGACGTAGGGATAGAGGAGAAAAATCTGGAGGAAATAAGGAGAAAAATCATACGTGATATGGAAAGATATTTATACAGATTGCAAGCAAACTTGCATAAAACAAGGTTTGATATGACAGAAAAGGAAGATCGAAAGAAGAGACTGGGAAAAGAGGGCTTTCTCTACAGAGATACCTCAAAATATAGTATAAAAGACAATGATGAAAACTCGAAGAAAAACGTGCATAGTGCAAGATATAGCAGTGATTATTATAATGAATATGATCCAAGAGAAGGAAAAAGTGGCCCTTTAAGAGACAACATAAGAGTTTATTCAATGGAATGAATTTTAAACATCAAAAATCGTTCTGGAAGAGTTCTCATATACCATTTTACAATAAATCTCCTTATTGATTTGATTGATAAGTTATGTATCGTAACCTTGCAATATATTTGTTTGTACTATAATAATTTTCTCCTACTCGATAAGCCTAGAGTACGAATACCAACAGATAATTCTGTACATGAATAGTTCAGATTGAATAGATCACCCTTTAGAGTGTTATCAATCCTCAGTCAAGTTTTCTATCAAAGATAAAAAATAAATCATTCTTCTAATCTTTATTCTTTTGATATTTCAATACTTATAATAGTTTTTATATATACAATCTCGGGTTCAATTACTTGAATCTCGTCTTCTTCAATTACCAATATATCTAACAGAGGGGGCGGTATAAATACAATCTCGGGTTCAATTACTTGAACCTCGTCTTCTTCAATTACCATTATATCTATCAGAGGGGGCATCTCCTCAAATAAATCCTCTCGTATTCTTATGGGCAAACTATCAACCAACCGCTCATCGTCCTCTATACAAAGTCGGTCCAAAGGTCCCTGGCGTACCAAATCCTCCAATGTGTATGATAGAACATCTTCTGTATAGTGGATCTCCATTATATCATAAGTACTATCTTCATTACTGTTAAAAAGAAGGAACTCTTCTTCAGATTCTGTTGAACTCCATGCGTCCCATATGTTCTCTCCCTATTGGAGATACTTGGGGGTGTTCTCTAAATTTAACAAACAGGATTATTTAACATTTTTCATTATATCCATAATTTTCATATCTAAAATTCATCAATTAGCCAGAAATCTAAACTTTGATTTTTTTTATACATACGGGACGAGATTTAATGTCATTGATGAAAGCCTGTATGAGATTTAATGTCTTTAGTAAAACCTGGAAAAAAACCTTTTTTTTCACAAAGGATATTTTTCAACTAAAAGTAAAGAGCTGCTACACTAAATCAAAGATGAGAAGAAATAATGTCGAATAATTGTTCAAACATAAATTTTTTATAAACTTACTTCTAATGGTATATTTGTTAGTGACAAAAACTTTTTTTTCCACAAAGGACATTTTTCAACTAAAAGTAAAGAGCTGCTTCACTAAATCAAAAATGAACAGGAATTAAGTCGAATAATTCTACAAGAGCAAATTTTCTGTAAAATTATTTCTAATGCTATATTTGATAGCGGCAGTAACTTTTTCCACAAAGGACATTTTTCAACTAAAAGTAAAGAGCTGCTACACTAAATCAAAGATGAGCAGAAATAATGTCAAATAATTGTTCAAACGTAAAATTTCTGTAAACTTACGTCAACTAAAAGTAAAGAGCTGCTACACTAAATCAAACATGAGCAGAAATAATGTCGAATAATTGTTCAAATGTAAATTTTCTATAAACTTACTTCTAATGTTATATTTGTTAGAGTAGCAGAAACTTTTTTTCCATAAGAGGATATTTTTTAACTAAAAGTAAAGAGCTGCTACACTAAATCAAAGATGAGCAGAAATAATGTCGAATTATTGTTCAAACGTAAATTGTCTGTAAATTTATTTCTAATGATATATTTGTTAGTGACACAAACTTTTTTTTCCACAAAAGGACATTTTTCAACTAAACGTAAAGACCTGCTACACTAAATCAAAGATGAGCAGAAATAATGTCGAATAATTGTTCAAAAGTAAATTTTCTGTAGACTTACTTCTAATGGTATATTTTTTAGAGTTACAAAAACCTTTTTTTTCCACAATGGATATTTTTCAAAGAAAAGTAAAGAGCTGCTACACTAAATAAAAGATGAGCAGAAATAATGTCAAATAATTCTTCAAACGTAAATTTTCTGTAAACTTACTTCTAATGATATATTTGTTAGAGCGACAAAAATTTTTTTCCACAAAGGACATTTTTCAACTAAAAGTAAAGAGCTGCCACACTAAATCAAAGATGAGCTGAAATAATGTCGAATATTTCTTCAAACGTAAATTTTCTGTAAACTTACTTCTAATTGTATATTTGTTAGAGCGAAAAAAAACTTTCTTCCACAGAGGATAATTTTAAACTAAAATTGAAGAGGTGCTACACTAAATCAAAGATGAGCAGATATAATGTCGAATAATTGTTCAAACATAAATTTTCTGTAAACTTACTTCTAATAGTATATTTATTTCCACAAAGGATATTTTTCAACTAAAAGTAAAGAGCTGCTACACTAAATCAAAGATGAGCAGAGATAATGTTGAATAATTGTTCTAATGTAAATTTTCTTTAAACTTACTTCTAATAGTATATTTGTTAGAGTGGCAGAAAATTTTTTTCTCCACAAAGGATATTTTTCAACTAAAATTAAAGAGCTGCTACATTAAATCAAAGATGAGCAGAAATAATGTCCAATAATCGTTCAAACGTAAATTTTCTGTAAACTTACTTCTAATGGTATATTTGATAGACTGACAAAAACTTATTTTTCACAAGAGAACATTTTTCAACAAAAAGTAAAGAGCTGCTACACTAAATCAAAGATGAGAAGAAATAAAGTCGAATAATTGTTCAAATGTAAATTTTCTGTAAACTTACTTCTCATGGTATATTTGTTAGTGACAAAAACTTTTTTTCCACAAAGGACATTTTTCAACTAAAAGTAAAGAGCTGCTACACTAAATCAAAGATGAGCAGAAATAATATCGAATAATTGTTCAAACGTAAATTTTCTATAAACTTACCTCTAATGGTATATTTGTTAGTGAAAAAAATTTTTTTTTCCACAAAGGACATTTTTCAATAAAAGTAAAGAGCTGCTACATTAAATCAAAGATGAGCAGAAATAATTTCGAATAATTGTTAAAAAATAAATTTTCTGTAAACTTACTTTTAATGGTATATTTGTTAGTCACAATAACTTTCTTTCCACAAAGGACATTTTTCAACGGATAGTAAAGAGCTGTTACACTAATTCAAAGATGAGCAGAAATAATGTTAAATTAGTCTTCAAACGTAAACCTTATGTAAACTTACTTCTAATTGTGTATTTGATAGAGTGACAAAAACTTTTTTTTCAAAAAAGGACATTTTTCAAACAAAAGTAAAGAGCTGCTACATTAAATCAAAGATGAAAAGATAAAATGTTGAATAATTGATCAAACGTTAATTTTCTTTGAACTTACTTCTAATGTTATATTTGTTGGATTGACAAAAGCTTTTTTTACCACAAGAGGACATTTTTCAACTAAAAGTAAAGAGCTGCTACACTAAATCAAAGATGAGCAGAAATAATGTTGAATAATTGTTAAAACATAAATTTTCTGTAAAATTACTTCTAATGGTATATTTTCTAGAGTGAAAAAACCTTTTTTTCCACAATGAATATTTTTCACCCAATAATAGTGACCTCCTACATTAAATCAAAGATTAACAGATAAAATGTCTAATAATTCTTCAAGAATAAATTTTAAATGAACGTACTTACAATTACATATTTTATAGTGAATAAAACATTTCTTCCACAGTGGACGTTTTTCATCTAAAACTAAAGAGTTGCTACACTAAATCAAAGATGAGCAGAAATAATGTCGAATAATTGTTCAAATGTAAATTTTCTATAAACTTACTTCTAATGTTATATTTGTTAGAGTAGCAGAAACTTTTTTTCCATAAGAGGATATTTTTCAACTAAAAGTAAAGAGCTGCTAAACTAAATCAAAGATGAGCAGAAATAATGTCGAATAATTTTACAAACGTAAATTTTCTGTAAACTTATTTCTAATGATATATTTGTTAGTGACACAAACTTTTTTTTCCACAAAAGGACATTTTTCAACTAAAAGTAAAGAACTGCTACACTAAATCAAAGATGAGCAGAAATAATGTCGAATAATTGTTCAAACGTAAATTTTCTGTAAACTTACTTCTAATGGTATATTTGTTAGTGACAAAAACCTTTTTTTCCACAATGGATATTTTTCAAAGAAAAGTAAAGAGCTGCTACACTAAATCAAAGATGAGCAGAAAAAATGTCAAATAATTCTTCAAACGTAAATTTTCTGTAAACTTACTTCTAATGATATATTTGTTAGAGTGACAAAAACTTTTTTCCACAAAGGACATTTTTTCAACTAAAAGTAAAGAGCTGCTACACTAAATCAAAGATGAGCAGAAATAATGTCGAATAATTCTTCAAACGTAAATTTTCTGTAAACTTAATTCTAATTATATATTTGTTAGAGTGAAAAAAAAATTTTTTCCACAAAGGACATTTTTCAACTAAAAGTAAAGAGCTGCTACACTAAATCAAAGATGAGCAGAAATAATGTTGAATAATTGTTCAAACATAAATTTTCTGTAAACTTACTTCTAATGGTATATTTTTTAGTGACAAAAACTTTTTTTTTCCACAAAGGATATTTTTCAACTAAAAGTAAAGAGCTACTACACTAAATCAAAGATGAGCAGAAATAATGTTGAATTATTGTTCTAATGTAAATTTTCTGTAAACTTACTTCTAATGGTATATTTGTTAGAGTGATAGAAAGTTTTTTTTCCACAAAGGATATTTTTCAACTAAAAGTAAAGAGCTGCTACACTAAATCAAAGATGAGCAGAAATAATGTCGAGTAATTATTCAAACGTAAATTTTCTGTAAACTTACTTCTAATGGTATATTTGATAGAGTGACAAAAACTTATTTTTCACAAGAGAACATTTTTCAACAAAAAGTAAAGAGCTGCTACACTAAATCAAAGATGAGAAGAAATAAAGTCGAATAATTGTTCAAATGTAAATTTTCTGTAAACTTACTTCTCTTGGTATATTTGTTAGTGACAAAAACTTTTTTTACACAAAGGACATTTTTCAACTAAAAGTAAAGAGCTGCTACACTAAATAAAAGATGAGTAGAAATAATATCGAATAATTGTTCAAACGTAAATTTTCTATAAACTTACATCTAATGGTATATTTGTTAGAGTGACGAAAATTTTTTTTTCCACAAAGGACATTTTTCAACTAAAAGTAAAGAGCTGCTACATTAAATCAAAGATGAGCAGAAATAATTTCGAATAATTGTTCAAACATAAATTTTCTGTAAACTTACTTTTAATGGTATATTTGTTAGAGTCACAATAACTTTTTTTCCACAAAGGACATTTTTATACTAAAAGTAAAGAGCTGCTACATTAAATCAAAGATGAGCAGAAATAAAGTCGAAGAATTGTTCAAGCATAAATTTTCTATAAACTTACTTCTAATGTTATATTTGATAGAGTGACAAAAACTTTTTTCCACAATGGATATTTTTCAACTAAAAGTAAAGAGCTGCAACATTAAATCAAAGATGAGCAGAAATAATGTCGAATAATTGTTCAAATGTAAATTTTCTGTAAATTTACTTCTAATGCTATATTTGTTAGAGTGACAAAAACTTTTTTTTACCACAAGAGGATATTTTTCAACTAAAAGTAAAGAGCTGCTACATTAAATCAAAGATGAGCAGAAATAATGTTGAATAATTCTTCAAACGTAAATTTTCTGTAAACTTACTTCTAATGGTATATTTGTTAGAGTGAAAAAACCTTTTTTTCCACAAAGGAAATTTTTCAACCAAAAGTAAAGAGATTCTACACTAAATCAAAGATTAACAGAAAAAATGTTAAAATATTCTTCAATCATAAAATTTCTGTGAACTTAGTTCTATTGTTATATTTGTTAGAGTGACAAAAACTTTATTTTTTTCCACAAAGGACATTTTTCAACTAAAAGTAAAGAGCTGCTACACTAAATCAAACATGAGCAGAAATAATGTCGAATAATTGTTCAAATGTAAATTTTCTATAAACTTACTTCTAATGTTATATTTGTTAGAGTAGCAGAAACTTTTTTTCCACAAGAGGATATTTTTCAACTAAAAGTAAAGAGCTGCTACACTAAATCAAAGATGAGCAGAAATAATGTCAAATAATTGTTCAAACGTAAATTTTCTGTAAACCTATTTCTAATGATATATTTGTTAGTGACACAAATTTTTTTTCCACAAAAGGACATTTTTCAACTAAAAGTAAAGAACTGCTACACTAAATCAAAGATGAGCAGATATAATGTCGAATAATTGTTCAAACGTAAATTTTCTGTAAACTTACTTCTAATGGTATAGTTGTTAGTGACAAAGACCTTTTTTTCCACAATGGATATTTTTCAAAGAAAAGTAAAGAGCTGCTACACTAAATCAAAGATGAGCAGAAATAATGTCAAATAATTCTTCAAACGTAAATTTTCTGTAAACTTACTTCTAATGATATATTTGTTAGAGTGACAAAAACTTTTTTCCATAAAGGACATTTTTCAACTAAAAGTAAAGAGCTGCTACACTAAATCAAAGATGAGTTGAAATAATGTAGAATAATTCTTCAAATGTAAATTTTCTGTAAACTTACTTCTAATGATATATTTGTTAGAGTGACAAAAAAACTTTTTTTCCACAAAGGACATTTTTAAACTAAAAGTGAAGAGCTGCTACACTAAATCAAAGATGAGCAGAAATAATGTTGAATAATTGTTCAAACGTAAATTTTCTGTAAACTTACTTCTAATGGTATATTTGTTAGAGAGACAAAAACTTTTTTTTCCACAAAGGATATTTTTCAACTAAAAGTAAAGAGCTGCTACACTAAATCAAAGATTAGCAGAAATAATGTTGAATAATTGTTCAAACGTAAATTTTCTGTAAACTTACTTCTAATGGTATATTTGTTAGAGTGACAGAAACTTTTTTTTTTTCCACAAAGGACATTTTTCAACTAAAAGTAAAGAGCTGCTAGACTAAATCAAAGATGAGCAGAAATAATGTCGAATAATTGTTCAAACATAAATTTTCTGTAAACTTACTTCTAATGGTATATTTGATAGACTGACAAAAACTTTTTTTACACAAGAGGACATTTTTCATCAAAAAGTAAAGAGCTGCTACACTAAATCAAAGATGAGAAGAAATAAAGTCGAATAATTGTTCAAATGTAAATTTTCTGTAAACTTACTTCTCATGGTATATTTGTTAGTGACAAAAACTTTTTTTCAACAAAGGATATTTTTCAACTAAAAGTAAAGAGCTGCTACACTGACTACAAGATGAGCAGAAATAATATCGAATAATTGTTCAAACGTAAATTTTCTATAAACTTACATATAATGGTATATTTGTTAGAGTGACAAATTTTTTTTTTCCACAAAGGACATTTTTCAACTAAAAGTAAAGAGCTGCTACATTAAATCAAAGATTAGCAGAAATAATGTCGAATAATTGTTCAAACATAAATTTTTTATAAACTTACTTCTAATGATATATTTCCTATTGACAAAAACTTTTTTTTCCACAAAGTAAATTTTTCACCTTAAAGTAAAGACCTGTTACATTAAATCAAAGATGAACAGAAATAATGTTGAATTATTGTTTAAACGTAAAGTTTCTATAAACTTACTTCTAATGGTATATTTGTTAGAGTGACAAAAACTTTTTTCCAAAAGAGGACATTTTTCAACTAAAAGTAAAGAGCTGCGACACTAAATCAAAGATGAGCAGAAATAATGTTGAATAATTGTTCAAACGTAAATTTTCTGTAAACTTACTTCTAATTGTATATTTGTTAGTGACAAAAACTTTTTTTTCACAAGAGGATATTTTTTAACTAAGAGTAAAGAGCTGCTACACTAAATCAAAGATGAGCAGAAATAATGTCGAATAATTGTTCAAACGTAAATTGTCTGTAAATTTATTTCTAATGATATATTTGTTAGTGACACAAACTTTTTTTTCCACAAAAGGACATTTTTCAACTAAAAGTAAAGAGCTGCTACACTAAATCAAAGATGAGTAGAAATAATGTTAAATAATTCTACAAATATTAATTTTCTTTAATCTTACTTATACTTATGTATTTTTTAGAGTGACAAAAACTTTATTTTTTTCCACAATGGATTTTGTTCGACCATAAGTACTGAGATGCTACATTAAATCAAAGATAAGAAGAAAAAAAGTTGAATTATTCTTCAAATGAAAATTTTCTATGAACTTACTTCTAATGGTATATTTGTTAGTGACAAAAACCTTTTTTTTTCCACAATGGACATTTTTCAACTAAAAGTAAAGAGCTGCTACACTAAATCAAAGATGAGCATAAATAATGTCTAATAATTGTTCAAACGTAAATTTTATATAAATTTACTTATAATTGTATATTTTTTAGAGTGACAAATTTT
This sequence comes from Artemia sp. Qi Xiang Cuo, assembly GCF_049724085.1. Lineage (NCBI taxonomy): Eukaryota > Metazoa > Arthropoda > Branchiopoda > Anostraca > Artemiidae > Artemia > Artemia sp. Qi Xiang Cuo. The sequence goes on from NC_142803.1 coordinate 40,714,682, forward strand.
TTTTTCCACAAAGTAAATTTTTCAACTAAAAGTAAAGAGCTGCTACATTAAATCAAAGATGAGCAGAAATAATGTCGAATAATATGTTCAAAAATAAATTTTCTGTAAATTTACTTTTAATGGTATATTTGTTAGTCACAATAACTTTTTTTTCCACAAAGGACATTTTTCAACTAAAAGTAAAGAGCTGCTACACTAAATCAAAGATGAGCAGAAATAATGTCGAATAATTGTTCAAACATAAATTTTCTGTAAACTTACTTCTAATGGTATATTTGATAGTGTGACAAAAACTTTTTTTCCACAAGAGGACATTTTTCAACTAAAAGTAAAGAGCTGCTACACTAAATCAAAGATGAGCAGAAATAATGTCGAATAATTCTTCAAACGTAAATTTTCTGTAAACTTACTTCCAATGATATATTTGATAGTGACAAAAACTTTTTTTCCACAAAGGATATTTTTTCAACTAAAAGTAAAGAGCTGCTTCACTAAATCAAAGATGAGCAGGAATTATGTCGAATAATTCTTCAAACGTAAATTTTCTGTAAACTTAATTCTAATGATATATTTGTTAGAGTGACACAAAACTTTTTTTTCCACAAAAGGACATTTTTCAACTAAAAGTAAAGAGCTGCTACACTAAATTAAAGATGAGTTGAAATAATGTCGAATAATTCTTCAAACGTAAATTTTCTGTAAACTTACTTCTAATGATATATTTGTTAGTGTGACAAAAACTTTTTTCCACAAGAGGACATTTTTCAACTAAAAGTAAAGAGCTGCTACACTAAATCAAAGATGAGCAGAAATAATGTCGAATAATTGTTCAAACGTAAAATTTTTGTAAACTTACTTCTAATTGTATATTTGTTAGTGACAAAAACTTTTTTTCACAAGAGGATATTTTTTAACTAAAAGTAAAGAGCTGCTACACTAAATCAAAGATGAGCAGAAATAATGTCGAATTATTGTTCAAACGTAAATTGTATGTAAATTTATTTCTAATGATAAATATTTGTTAGTGACACAAACTTTTTTTTCCACAAGATGATATTTTTCAACTAAAAGTAAAGAGCTGCTACACTAAATCAAAGATGAGCAAAATAATGTTGAATAATTCTTCAAGCGCAAATTTTCTGTAAACTTACTTATAAGGATATATTTGTTAGTGACAAAAACTTTTTTTTCCACAGAGGATATTTTTCAATGAAAAGTAAAGAGCTGCTACACTAAATCAAAGATGAGCAGAAATAATGTCGAATAATTATTCAAACGTAAATTTTCTGTAAACTTACTTCTAATGATATATTTGTTAGTGATAAAAACTTTTTTCCATAAAGGACATTTTCAACTAAAAGTAAAGAGCTGCTACACTAAATCAAAGATGAGTTGAAATAATGTCGAATATTTCTTCAAATGTAAATTTTCTGTAAACTTACTTCTAATGATATATTTGTTAGAGTGACAAAAAAACTTTTTTTCCACAAAGGACATTTTTCAACTAAAAGTAAAGAGCTGCTACACTAAATCAAAGATGAGCAGATATAATGTTAAATAATTGTTCAAACTTAAATTTTCTGTAGACTTAATTCTAATGATATATTTGTTAGAGAGACAAAAACTTTTTTTCCACAGAGGACATTTTTCAACTAAAAGTATAGAGCTGCTACACTATATCAAAGATTAGCAGAAATAATGTTGAATAATTGTTCAAACGTAAATTTTCTATAAACTTACTTCTAATGGTGTATTTGTTAGAGTGACAAAAACTTTATTTTTTTCCACAAAGGACATTTTTCAACTAAAAGTAAAGAGCTGCTAGACTAAATCAAAGATGAACAGAAATAATGTCGAAATATTGTTCAAACGTAAATTTTATGTAAACTTACTTCTAATGGTATATTTGTTAGAGTGACAAAAACTTTTTTTTCACAAGAGAACATTTTTCAACAAAAAGTAAAGAGCTGCTACACTAAATCAAAGATGAGAAGAAATAAAGTCGAATAATTGTTCAAATGTAAATTTTCTGTAAACTTACTTCTCATGGTATATTTGTTAGTGACAAAAACTTTTTTCCACAAAGGACATTTTTCAACTAAAAGTAAAGAGCTGCTACATTAAGTCAAAGATGAGCAGAAATAATTTCGAATAATTGTTCAAACATAAATTTTTTGTAAACTTACTTTTAATGGTATATTTGTTATTCACAATAACTTTTTTTTCCACAAAGGACATTTTTCATCTAAAAGTACAGAGATGCTACACTAAATCAAAGATGAGAAGAAATAATGTTAAATAATTGTTCAAACGTAAAGCTTTTGTAAACGTACTTCTAATGTTATATTTGATAGAGACAAAAGCTTTTTTTTCCACAAAGGACATTTTTCAAATAAAACTAAAGAGCTGCTATACTATATCAAAGATGAGCAGAAATAATATCGAATAATTGTTAAAGCGTTAATTTGCTGTAAACTTAATTCTAATTGTATATTTGTTAGAGTGACAAAAACTTTTTTTTACCACAAGAGGATATTTTAAACTAAAAGTAAAGAGCTGCTACACTAAATCAAAGATGAGCAGAAATAATGTCGAATAATTGTTCAAACATAAATTTTCTGTAAACTTACTTCTACAGGTATATTTGTTAGAGTGACAAAAACTTTTTTTTCCACAAAGGACATTTTTCAACTAAAAGTAAAGAGCTGCTACACTAAATCAAAGATGAGCAGAAATAATGTCGAATAATTGTTCAAACGTAAATTTTCTGTAAACTTACTTCTAATGGTATATTTGTTAGAGTGACAAAAGCTTTTTTTCCACATGAGGATATTTTTCAACTAAAAGTAAAGAGCTGCGACACTAAATCAAAGATTAGCAGAAATAATGCTAAATAATTGTTCAAATGTAAATTTTGTGTAAACTTACTTCTAATTGTATATTTGTTAGCGTGACAAAAACTTTTTTTCACAAGAAGATTTTTTTTAACTAAAAGTAAAGAGCTGCTACACTAAATCAAAGATGAGCAGAAATAATGTCGAATTATTGTTCAAACATAAATTGTCTGTAAACTTATTTCTAATGATATATTTGTTAGTGACAAAACCTTTTTTTTCCACGGTGGACATTTTTCAAAGAAAAGTAAAGAGCTGCTACACTAAATCAATGATGAACAAAAATAATGTCAAATAATTCTTCAAACGTAAATTTTCAGTAAACTTTCTTCTAATGGTATATTAGTTAGAGTGATAAAAACTTTTTTCCATAAAGGACATTTTCAACTAAACGTAAAGAGTTGCTACACTAATTCAAAGATGAGCTGAAATAATGTCGAATAATTTTTCAAATATAAATTTTCTATAAACTTACTTCTAATGGTATATTTGTTAGAGTGACAAAAAACTTTTTTTC